>NC_140999.1:129130050-129282550 GCF_052327205.1 Somniosus microcephalus | reverse complement strand
CCCTCAGAGTACCTAGGGATGGGTAATAAGTACTGGCTTGCCAGTGTCTCCCACATCCTAAGAAAAAAAATAGACAAAGATGTTTCAGTTTTATTATATCCTTGGGCATAAGGTGTATGCACAAGCTGCTATACAAGATGTGATGAAATATTTCCATTCATCACTGCCTGTGACTGAGATCGGTTTCAGTGTCATTTCCCTTCCCCCAGACCTCATTGCATTGTGTACTGGAATGTGCTGTATTGTATACTGGAATGTGCTGGAATGTGCTGTGTGTAGGGCTCCGCCCATACCTGGCCCCGTTTGTAAGCTAGCTTCAGTCTAGCCCCAATCTCCAGAAGGACGACATCTCTCTCGCTTACGTGTTTCGTTCTAAGTTAATAAAAGCCTTGTTTTGTTCTGCTACCTTCGAGTCTCGGAATTATTGAGGCACATCAATTTTATTAACTTATTTTTTCAACACTATGGATCAACTCCTGAAACCCGAACGTTTGGATTTGGATCAACATGCTCCGGACGCATCAGCACGCTTCGGACACTGGTTTGAGTGTATGGAATTCTTCCTGGACAATTCCGCAGCCGTCAAAGACGCTACGGACGCTGCAAGGATGAGACTCGGAATTCTGTGGAATTGGGTAAGCCACCGGGTTTACCCCCTCATCCAAGACGCCGAGACATACCTGGCCGCCTGCGACATCTTAAAGGCGCATTACCAGCAGCCTACGAATGAGGTGTATGCTAGGCACCTGCTCGCCACCCGCGCACAGCGACCTGGGGAATCGGTGGAGGAGTTCCTAAGCACCCTGAAAATGCTTGGCAAAGACTGCAAGTGCTGAGATGTAAAAGCCGCGGTGTACACTGACGAGCTTGTTCGCGATGCCTTCATCACAGGCCTCAGCTCCACTTACATCCGGCAAAGACTGCTGGAAAAAACGGGGTTGGACCTGAAACAGGCTGCGGACACCGCGCGATCCCTGGATGTGGCCCAGAGAAACTCGGACGCCTACTCTTCAGCCCGCGCCGTCCACGCCGCCACGTGTGCACCGAGGGCGCCGCCATCTTGGAAGGCATCTTCCCCGCCCGACAGCCCGACACCGGCTGGGCCCCGCTCTCCCCCCAGAAGCCCTACGACAGCCGCGACGCATCAGGGACCCAACTGCTACTTCTGCGGGCAGCCAAAGCACACCAGAAACCTGTGCCCGGCGAAAGGCACCACCTGCTTTAAGTGCGGTAAGAAGGGGCACTTCGGGAAGGTGTGCAGAGGGAACCCCGCCGGAAAACCCGCCACCGCCGCGTGTGCGCTGTGGGAGCGGCCATCTTGGATGCCATCTTGCCCGACCTCGTGGGGTCCGCCATCTTGTGAGCAGACAGCGTGGACGCCATCTTGTATCGATCAGGGCCCTACAGTGGCATCGGTCACAGTGGACCAGACCAGGCCGCACCCGCTATCCAGATCAATGGTGGACATCGAGGTAAACGGGTGCCGGGTTAAATGCTTAATTGACAGTGGAAGCACGGAGAGCTTTATCCACCCAGAACTGGCACAACAACTCTCCCTAAAGGTGGTCCCTACTCAGGGTACCATCTCTATGGCTGACAAAACCCAGACATCGACCATTCTGGGTTACTGCACGGTACAATTGTGCGTTAACGGAACTGTATATGATAATTTTAAAGTATTAATCATGAAGAACCTATGTGCGAGCGTGATCTTGGGCCTGGATTTCCAGTGCAACCACCAAAGCATCACGCTCAAGTACGGTGGGTCCCAGCCGCCCCTCACAGTGTGCGGTCTGGCTACCCTGAAGGTAAAGCCACCTTCGCTATTCGCAAACCTTACCCCTAACTGCCGGCCAATAGCGACCAAAAGCAGGAGGTACAGCTGGGAGGACAGGCGGTTTATCGCGACCGAGGTAGACAGGCTCCTGAAAGAGCGCATTATTGAATGCAGCAACAGCCCGTGGCGCGCCCAAGTGGTAGTGGTAAGGGGTAGCGAGAAGAAACGGATGGTGATCGACTATAGTCAAACGATCAACAGGTACACCCTACTAGACGCCTACCCGCTACCCCGCATATCAGAAATGGTGAACCAAATCGCCCAATACCGGGTGTTCTCCACCATCGACCTCAAGTCAGCGTACCACCAGCTCCCTATCAGACCAGAGGACCGCCCGTACACCGCCTTCGAGGCGAACGGACGCCTCTACCAATTCCTCAGAGTCCCCTTTGGGGTGACGAATGGGGTCTCGGTCTTCCAGAGGGAGATGGACCGCATGGTCGATGACCACCACTTGCAGGCAACCTTCCCCTACCTCGACAACGTCACCATCTGCGGTCACAACCAGCAGGATCACGACTCGAACCTCGAGAGGTTCCTGAAAACCGCACAAAAACTCAACCTCACCTACAACGAGGGCAAGTGCGTTTACAACACCACGCGCCTCTGCATACTAGGCAGCGTGGTGGAGAATGGGGAAATCGGACCAGACCCCGACCGATTGCGCCCCCTACGGGAGCTGCCCCTGCCCAACACTCCCAAAGCCCTGAAAAGGTGCCTGGGGTTATTTTCTTATTATTCCCAATGGGTCCCCAACTACTCCGACAAAGCCCGCCCCCTCTTGAAAGCATCCTCTTTCCCGCTCTCTGCTGAGGCCCACGCCGCCTTCAAAAGCATTAAGCAGGATATTGAGCGGGCCACGCTACAGGCAGTGGACGAGAACACTCCATTTCAAGTGGAAAGTGATGCGTCTGACTTCGCCTTGGCGGCCACCCTCAACCAGGCGGGGCGGCCCGTAGCTTTTTTCTCGAGGACCCTCCAAGGGCCCGAGATCAGACACTCCTCCGTGGAAAAGGAGGCCCAAGCCATCGTGGAGGCAGTGCGCCACTGGCGCCACTACCTAGCCGGCAAACGCTTCACCCTACTTACCGACCAGCGCTCGGTAGCGTTTATGTTCAATAATAAACAGAGGGGAAGATGAAAAATGATAAGATTCTTAGGTGGCGGATCGAGCTCTCCACCTTCGAGTACGACATCATTTACCGGCCAGGGGCCCTTAACGAATCCCCTGACGCCCTCTCACGAGGGATGTGTGCCAGCGCCACCGGGGATCGGCTACAGACCCTCCACAACGACCTCTGCCACCCAGGGGTCACGCAGCTGTTCCACTTCATAAAGTCCCGTAACTTACCCTACTCGATTGAGGAAGTTCGGTCTCTGACCAGGAACTGCCGCACTTGCGCTGAGTGCAAGCCTCGGTTCTACCGCCCAGATAGAGCCCATTTAATCAAAGCTACACGGCCCTTTGAGCGGCTCAGCTTCGATTTCAAGGGCCCCCTCCCGTCCGTCGACCGCAATGTTTACTTCCTGAACATTGTGGATGAATACTCCCGTTTCCCATTCGCCTTCCCCTGCCCAGACATGACCAGCGCCATGGTCATTAAATGCCTCAACAGCCTGTTCTGCCTGTTCGGTTGTGAACCTAACCCTAATCTGGTAATGTTATTGATATGAAACACATTTGTAATTGTTCTCCAAATCAGTAAAAAGGCCAGGAAGCCTGTCTGTCCTCTGGCAACAATGTTGCAGGATGCAACCTTCCCAATGCTCTTCGATCTTGTTCCTCCATGTCTTTGGGATTCCAGAAGATTGTTCTGAACCTCTTAATATAAGCAAAACAATATTAATTTCACTAATGAAGGCTTGATTTAGGGTGTGCCAGAACTAGATTATTGTGGAAAGTTAGACCTTTTGGCTGACCCTTGACACCGTTATGGAATCTTTACAGTTTTATTTCCATAAGCGTAACTGTGCTTAGTGTACGGATAACCGTAGCTGTCGTAAAGACAGCGGGGTTTGATTGACAGCTGGTTGATGGCTGACGTCATATCCGGAGGTGAGATCCGACACCATCTTGGCCATGCTTGAAGTACTGTACTAGGAGACACAGAGTCAGGACTGAATAAATGGCACTCCACTACAACTGCTTGGGAGACTCGTATTTACGTTATTAAGATAACATTACATGGTACCAGGGTTTATAGAACTCACGATAAGGACATACTACAACAATGGAAGGAATAAAACCTCCGGCTAGCCTGCAACTAGAAGGAAATGTGGATGAAAATTGGCATGTCTTCAAGCAACGCTTTCTTCTCTACCTCACAGCGATTGACGCTTTGACTAGCTCTGGAACATGTAAAGTAGCTTTATTGCTAACAATGGCTGGCTCGCAGGCAATCGAGCTGTTTAATACATTTACGTTTGCAGCCAAAGATGATAAAAATGATCTGGACAAGGTGATAGAATGGTTCGATGAATACTGCACTCCAAAAAAGAGTGAAACGTATGAGAGATTCGTGTTTCGCTCCCACGTGCAAAAGCAAGGAGAATCCTTTGATTTTTTTTGATGGACTTGAAAATAAAAGCGCAAACATGCAACTTTAGGGACCTGAAGGAATCGATGATACGCGATCAAGTCATTTTTGGAATACTCGACAAGAAGGTGAGGGAGAGAATGCTTAGAGACAATGACCTAAATTTGGATGCAGCAGTGAAAATATGTCATGTTAGTGAACTCTCAGCCATGCACATGAAAACTTTCGAAGGGAGCAGCACAGCAGCAGGCAGGAGAGCCCTGGGGCTGAAAAACCTGCTGGTGGATGTGGTACACAAAAAGGACACAAGAGGGCCCATGGAGTTCAAGACGATGATGCCTTACGAATGCAGACGGTGCGGTAATAAACATGTAGCCAGACAGTGTCCTGCTTATGGGAAGAACTGTGCAAAATGTAAAGGCAGGAATCACTTTGCCAAGATGTGTTTTTGGGAAGAGAAAACTGAAGGTAAAAAGACAGTGCATGCTATTGAGACTGAAGAGACAGGAGCAGAGACTTTGTTTGTTGGAATGGTGCAAAATGAGTCAAAACAGGGCAAAAATGCTAAGGAAGTGCACTCTGTAGGACCAAAGACTGAAGTTTGGATAGCTCCCTTGCTGGTAAATGGCACCATTGTTCCCTTTAAGCTAGATACAGGTGCTAAGGCAAACCTCATAAGTTGGAGTGATGCACGGAATCTCAAAGTGCGACCTAAAATACTGAACAAGACAGTGTCTTTGAAGGCATACAATGGACAAAACATTGAAACAAAAGGAACGTGTAGGCTGAATGTTAAGGTAAAAAATCACATTCACCCTTTGGCCTTTGTTATAGTGCCTGAAGGACATGAGTCATTGTTGGGGGATAAGGCCTGTGTGGATTTGGGCTTGGTAAAACGAGTCTATACTATCAATGAACTGAACTGTGTGCAGAGTGCCCCCCAAGATAGTACAAATCTGACTCATGAGACTATAGCACACAAATATGCAGATGTATTTCAGGGTTTCGGAGCACTGCCCTTTACATACTCCATCAAACTGAGAGAGGATGCACAACCTGTGATTCATGCACCCAGGAGAGTTCCAGTGGCTCTCCGTGAAAAACTGAGGAAAGAGCTAGACCGCATGGAGGGACTAGCTGTCATAAAGAAGATTGAGGAACCGACTGACTGGGTAAATTCCATGGTCTGCGTCAATTCAAAGAAAACTGATAAATTGCATGTCTGCATGGATCCCAAGGACCTTAACACCAATATCAAAAGAGAACACTACCAAATTCCAAAGAGAGAGGAAATAGTCAGCGAAATGACAGAAGTGAAAGTCTTCTCCAAGATGGACGCCTCGCATGGTTTCTGGCAGTTGAAACTTGATGAAGAAAGTGCTAAGCTGTGCACTTTTAACACCCCATTTGGTCGATACTCCTACCAGCGTCTGCCCTTTGGTATTAGCTCCGCCCCAGAAAGCTTTCACAGAGCAATGGAGCAAATCATCGAGGGCCTGGAGGGAGTGCAGGTGTACGTGGATGATCTGGTAGTATGGGGCTCCACTCAGGGGGAGCACGACACCAGACTGGAGAAAACACTTCAGAGAATACAGCAGTATGGACTCAAACTAAATAAAGACAAATGTCAGTTCAGTGTCAATGAAATCACATTCCTCGGAGACAAAATCTCTACAGAGGGGATTCAGCCAGACAAGTCAAAGGTAAAGGCTATACATGACATGGAGAAACCAAAGGACAAGAAAGGGGTTCAGCGGGCCCTTGGCATGGTTAACTACCTAGGAAAATTAATTCCAAATCTAGCAGTGAAAACTGTTCATCTGAGAAAACTGCTGCACCAAGAGACAGAGTTCCAATGGGGACATGAACACGAGAGAGAATGGAAGGCGCTGCTACACATTCTAGCAAGTGAACCCCTACTGAAGTTCTTCTGCCCTAAAAAGAGGACAAAAGTGTCCACAGATGCCTCTAAGAATGGATTAGGGGCTGTCCTTCTACAGGAAGATGAAGGAGAATGGCGACCAGTGGCGTATGCGTCACGCTCCATGACGGCTATAGAGTGCCGGTACACGCAAATCGAGAAGGAGTGCCTTGGCTTGGCATTTGGGTGTGAAAAATTTCATACCTACATCTGTGGTCTTCCCAAGGTTATCCTAGAAACGGACCATAAGCCACTGCTAGGGATCGCAAAGAAGAATCTGTGTGACATGTCACCACGGATACAACGCCTAATGATGAGACTTCAACATTACGATTTTGAGCTAACATATGTGCCAGGGACACAAATGTTCATTGCAGACACACTATCCAGGGCTGCGCCTTACGCCACACAAAACAGCGAATCAGAAGAGGATGTGGCTCTTCATGTGGATATGGTCTACGTAGCATTGCCCGCCACACAGGAACAACTATCAGTGATAGTCACAGAGACATCAAAGGACCCAGTCCTGAGTAATGTAATGAGAAATCTTCAAGAGGGCTGGAAGAAAGCGTCATGTAAACAATATTATCACATTCAGTCTGAGCTCTCTGTGGTCAATGGACTACTGCTTAAGTGTGACAGGATAGTAGTGCCCACCTCTATGCGACGAGAAATGCTCAACAGGATATATGAAGGGCACCTGGGTGCAGAAAAGTCAAAAAGGAGAGTACGTGAGGCACTCTACTGGCCAAACATGAACTCTGATATTGACCAGTTGATCAGCGAGTGTGCTACATGTCAGGAGTATCACTACAAGCAAACAAAAGAGCCCCTCATTACCACAGAGCTCCCATCACAACCTAGGGAAAAGGTCAGAACAGATATATTTCACTATGAAGGAAAAGACTGTTTGTTAGTTATTGATTATTATTCCAATTATCCAGAGATGGCTCTCTTGTCCAGTACCACATCAAGAGCTGTGATAGCTCACCTGAAGTCAATCTTTGCCAGGCAGGGCATCCCTCTAACCCTGGTCTGTGATAATGGCCCTCCCTATGCCAGTCATGAGTTTCAGTCATTTGCTTCAGAGTATGAGTTTAATCATGTAACCTCCAGTCCGCTCTATCCTAAGGCTAATGGAAAAGCGGAGAAGGGGGTACAGATTGTGAAAAGACTATTAAAGAAAGCAGCACACAGCAACACTGACCCATATCTGGCCCTGATGTCGTACAGGGCGGGCCCGCTAGCAAGTGGCAAGTCTCCAGCTGAGCTCTTACTGGGTCGGAAAATCCGTACACGGCTTCCCAGTTATGTCACACCTGACCACAGAGATGAGGTGTGGGCAGACAAGGCTCGTAAGCTACAACAGAAACAAAAAACACTTCATGACCGCACAGCCACTACACTAGTGCCGCTACAGGAGAAGGATATAGTCCGCATTGAAGGGCCTGAGTCATGGCCTACAAGAGCCACAGTTCAACAACAGGTCGCCCCCAGGTCATACAGTGTCATGACAGAGAACGGCAATGTGCTTCGCAGAAACAGGAGGCACCTACTGAAAACCACAGAGACCTTTCAGCCTCAGGAGGACGGAGAGGATGACGAGATGAGGGAAATGCCACAAAGAGACGAGATGAGGGAAATGCCACAAAGAGACGAAGGACACAATAGTGATAATGTGGATACAACTGGGGTGGTTCAGCAAACACCCGTCCAGCCACGCAATTCACAGCGCACCAGAAAGCCTGTAGTTAAACTTGACCTGTAGACAGGGATTGATAAGACTGTAAACAGTTAATGGACTCATGGATGTGGGTAAGGTTTATACCTACCTGCAATTAGTTACACTGACTGGTTCTATATGATGTTAACAAGTTCTATGTGTTATGTTATGTTATGTTGTTACTGTGTTACGTCTTCATTGAAGGGGGAAGATGTACGGATAACCGTAGCTGTCGTAAAGACAGCGGGGTTTGATTGACAGCTGGTTGATGGCTGACATCATATCCGGGGGCGAGATCCGACACCATCTTGGCCATGCTTGAAGTACTGTACTAGGAGACACAGAGTCAGGACTGAATAAATGGCACTCCACTACAACTGCTTGGGAGACTCGTAATTACGTTATTAAGATAACATTACACTCAGTTTGACTTTTTATTGTGTTATGATAATCTCAAGCCTGGCATAGTTTCAGCATATTTAAATCAGTAAGCTTTGTACTCCTGCAGCATGTCCATCATATTTGATGTGATCTCATACAACATTTTTATTTTAAATGTTTTCAAGTCTGTTTTTCTTGCGATTGGAGCCTCCAAATTCTGGTCATGTCTGCAGTCTGGGAGGTTGAATGGAGATTTTACTGATTCGATTTTAAGGCACAGAGGAAGTTGCTTTTATATTGCACAAGACCCACCAGTTTGAAACTGCGGGTCTCAAGCAGCTAACTGCAAGCTGAGTACAAAACCACTGGGACTTGTTAAGACTGGTAGCCCTAAAGACTTGATCTCGTAATATGCAAAAGCAGCTTATTGTACTGTTGTGCACGAATCTGTAATTAATGACCTAATTTGTCAGTAAAACCTCAGGCACTCTCACGCCATGCAATGTATAACAAGCTATGAAACATAAATTTTCATGTTATTTTGTAGACAGGAATGTCAACAACCAGCAGATAAAATCACTTGACCCACATCATGGACCAACATCAAAAGATGAGTCAGTCAGGTGGCTGTTTGCAGCAATCTCCCTTACTAAACTATTCAGAATTAAACTTTCAAAGATATTCCTTAGGTAAGTATTAACAACAAATCACTTGTGTCCTAATTCCATTTTTTGGCACTATGGTAGTATAATCCTAACATTGGGAGATAAGCAAATTATTATATATGATTATTGTAAATATTCCTCTGCTCATTCACTTATTGATTGTAAAATAAATCAGTTTGTTGATTTACATTTGACCTAATCTCAATGAAGTGCTTATCAACCTGCCTTTCATTGTCACGACCCCTCGGGTCAAGCTATCATATAACTAGTAAAGATAAACTCCTGATTGTAAGGGACACAGGGTCCTCGAATGGGAGAGACCAGTGATGCTGAACTCAAGAGCCTATTCAGCATTGACACAAAAAATTGTAATAGTAGGTCATGAAATCATTAACTACTGGTCTTTAAAAGGACCTGTAGCAGAAATGTGAAATGCTTTCCTTCTGCAGCATATCTTATGCTCTTTCCAGTCCGCTTACATTTTCCACCATTGTACTTCTTGGTCTTTTAAAGGATTCATGTTGACATTGTAGGCATTGCCCCTACGGTACACCAAAATACAATAAACATGGTCTGTAAAACACTGTGACCCCCAAACCAATCTATCATGAGTTACTCCTGTATAATTCTTTTACCTTGCATGAAAGGGATCACATCATTCATATGAAAGCCAAAGCAAATGTGTAATCTTTGCAATTTTAAAACACTGAAAAGAAATGCAATATACAAGTTTTTGTAAAAGCAATGTATTTACTAATAATTATATCAGGTGAAAAACTGGATTTTGACACTATATAATAATAATAATACAAATAATGTGAAGCATTGGTTTTCTGTATTGCAGTTTATAAACTTCATATAGTACTTAAATGTAAAAGCAGACCAACTTATCATTAAATAACATGGTACAGGAGGCATTTTAAATGGTAGAATTATATGAAATTACTGTCTTCCAGTTGGGTTGGGATCCCAATGCTTAGCCTGCCACTGATTGGATCAAGGGGCTGTTGACTATGATGTTAAGGGTCTTGTAGATCTGGCAAACCTCTGTCCTCAACAGGGAGATTTTCACTTAGTTTCAGTTTGACACATTACGCAGCCGCAAGAATGCTCTAGATTAGAATGTCTTGCGTTTTATAATGCCATGTTTTGCAAGGAGACAGCTCTGATTTGGAACATGTGAATGTGGATTCTGTGGTCAATCTTCTGAAGAAAGGACATAATCAGAAAGTTTCAGTTTTACTTGACGTGCACAAATCGGCGTTTCATTTTCCATATTGCTGTGGCTATTTTAAGGAAATTTGAAAGTGCACTTACATTTAAAAAGAAAGATAACTGTAAACTAAGTTACACGCAGACTCATGCTGCAGTGCACCACTGTCATTCTTGGTTACCAAAGTCTTCCTTTTGTTCCAGATGAAGCATTGCTATCTGTTTTGCTTCTTTCAAATCCGGACAGCATTTCAGCACTATTTTAACAGTGGTGGTAACTATGGGCTACTGCCAGTATTAAAATGATGCCCATCAGATCCTTAAACTGAACCTAGATTTGTTAGATAACACATTAAAAACCTAGGCCTAGAAATTCAGTTGGTTGCGCCAGCAGTTAGCGCCTTAAGAGAAGTGAATTTCGGGTGCTATGCGTGTAGCGCCCGGGCGCAGCGCAGTTTGCGCCTCGCCCCAAATTAAGTGGACCCTTAGCGCCGGCGTAAAGTTTAGCGCCCGCCCGGCTGCGTGCGCAGAAAATGACGTCACATCCTCGTGCAATGCCCTTTGCGCGCCCCGATTCCAAACTTCAGTCGGACCGCCCCATTGTGCGGCTGGCGGCCAGAGCGTTTGTAAAATGGAACGCAACACAGCCGACGCGGGCCCCGGGGAGCGCAAATTAAAGGGCACGTACCCTGCAGTATAAAGGGCAGCCATTTTGCAGCAAACACTGTTGTGCAACGGATTTCTGGACACACAACAAGGAGGAGAGCTAACTGGTTTCGTGCAGCAATAGCTCAGGTATTTTTGGACTCAGGCCAAAGCGCTGCAAGTGCCCTGTTGGAAATTTGACTGTTTGCCAGCATTTGATGGGGGCTGCATGGGGTGCCAACACGGAGTTTCAGCGCCATGTGCGTAGGGCTCGCAGACGCGGGGTCAGAGGGGCAGCCCTGGCTAGAGGCAGAGGGGGCAACAGGCGTCGGCAACATAGGCCTTACCCAGTCAGGGTATACCGCCAGCAGCGCTCCTACCTCACCATGAGTGGCGCGCGATGTGTAAGAAGGCTGAGATTCCAAAAGGAGGTGGTTGCAGAGATCTGCCACCTGCTTCGCAGAGATCTGCATCCAAAGCTCAGGTGCAGGACGTCTCTGTCGGTGGAAGTGAAGGTGACGGTGGCATTGAACTTCTATGCCACCGGCTCCTTCCAATCCGCTGTTGGGGACATAGCGAACATATCCCAGTTCGGCGTGCATCGCTGCATCCGCCAGGTGACCGATGCCCTTTTCAGAAGGAGACGCCAATTCATCTCCTTCCCCATGGCCCTGGAGAGCCAGCATCAGCGTGCAGTGGGATTTGCTAGACTCGCGGCCTTCCCCTTGGTGCAGGGCGCCATTGACTGTACGCATGTGGCTTTGCGGGCACCTCTGGAGCATGGCGAGCAGTATCGCAACCGGAAGGGCTACCATTCTCTCAATGTGCAGCTGGTGTGTGACCACAAGCAGCGCATCCTGGCTGTCAATGCCTGCTTTCCAGGCAGCTGCCATGATGCCTTTATCCTGCGGCAGAGTACTGTGCATGACATGTTCGAGGCACAGCCTCCCCCAAGAGGATGGCTACTCGGGGACAAAGGCTATCCTTTGTGTACCTGGCTCATGACCCCGCTCCGCGCGCCCAGGACCGCTGCTGAAGAGGCATACAACGAGAGCCATCAAAGGAGCAGAAACATCATCGAGCAAACTATTGGGGTCCTCAAGCAGCGGTTCCGCTGCCTTGATCGTTCCGGCGGATCTCTGCAGTATTCGCCGCACCGGGTCTCCCAATTTGTCGTAGTTTGCTGCATGCTACACAACCTGGCTCTCCGCAGGATTCAGGCACTGCCACCTGACGTTGGACCACCACCTCAGGAGGAGGAGCAGGAGGAGCAGGAGGAGGAGGAGGAGGAGTATGTTCCCAGGAGGGAGCGACAAGGTCCAAGGGCCGTCCGTCGCCAGCTTATTGAACGTAACTTCTAAGCCCCCTGTCAGGGAATGCCTTGTGGCCATGAAGCAAGATGAATGCAGCCGCTCCGCAAGCCCTCAGCCGGCGAAGGCAACAAAGACTAACAAGAACAACCATGGAGACTGTCTGAATAAAGATAAATTTATATTTGACAAAAATGAAACCCCTTCCGACATGAATCCCAAAAACAATCAACGGCCCCCACAAAAATTGCAACAAACGACTCACTCCCACAACCTGGGGAGGAGTAACTTCACATTTGAACAAACCAGGCCTCAACCTCGGCCTTAACGCAAAAAACATACCCATAAACAAAACAACCATGGGCAAAATAAAGATGTCCACTGCCATATAAAATGAAAGCTGGCCACACCCTCTACTTAGTGGCCCGCGAGGGCGAGACCTTGTCCAGCCTTTTGGCGCCCCTGCCCGGCCTGCTGCTCCTCCGCAAGCTCTGCCCAGTGGCTGCTGCGAGGCTGGGGGAAGGCGCCTGAGGGTCAGATGTCCTTCCGCCAGATGGCCTTGGGGGGCGGCCTACACGGGCTTTGGGCCTCGAGGGGCCGGCTGTTGATTGGCGCACATGTGCATGGCCACCATCAGCTCCAGCCGCTTGCCGTTGACGCTCCACTGGGGGAGTGGCGGCGACGGATGGCGCAATGTGGGCAAGCTGGCGTATTCGAGGCGCTGGCTGGTGATGTCGCACGCTGGCACTCGCCCGGGCACGCACTGCATGATCCGCACCAATCAGCCGAAGGGCGGATCGCTGTGCTGCTGCAGCGCGGCGGGTGTCCTGGCGATGCCTGGCTGAGGCAGCGCGTGTGGCAGCAGTGAGTGCCCCTGTTGCCCTGGTCTGCGCCCGCATCACATCCGCCACTGACTTGACGGCATCAGCCAGCGACTCCATCGCCATAGGCATCCGTTCCACTACCTCCATCATCATCCGGCCACTCTCGGCATTTGATGCCCCAAACTCCCGCACACTGGTCGTCAGCGACTCGATGGCCTCAGGCATCCGTCCCACCACCTGCATGAGCTCTGTGTGGCGGCGGTCCGAATCCTCGGCCATTTGGTCCAGCTGGCGCACCTCCTCCAAGGTGAAGGTGGCCGGACTGGAGGCGGGACTCTCCCGCTGGGGAGCAGGGGTCCGAGCTAGGTGACCCTTGGCACGTTGCTGGCGCCGAATGTCCGCAGCAACTGCACTCCCCTCCGATCCTTCCCCCCTCCGGGGGGAAGGCCGCGGCCCACCCGCAGCCCTCCTGGGTGGCTGGACGGCACTGGTCCCAGCAGCTGCACTCCCCTCCGAAAGTTGCTCCAGGCTCTCGTCCAGGGAAGACGTGTCCAACACTTCGCCCTCTGCTGCGGGACCTGAGTCCTCCCCTGATGGTCCGGGTTGCTCTTCCTCCTCCTCCTCCTCCTCCTCCTCCTGTTCGGAGGGGCTGTCACTGGCAGCTTCAGGGAGCTCTTCGTCACCAGCTGAAAGCAGGAAGGCACAAGAGTAGCTTCAGAGTGAGGAGAGGACATCAGCAAGGGAGTCATGACTGGTGGCATTCAGCGCATTGGTGGCACAGTGGCAAAGGAGGTAGCTCGGATGCGCAAGTGTGACGAGAGAGGGCCAAAAGGCGAGGTCCTTACCATTGCCGGGCAGCGGAGGGTCGGCTTCTCCGCACGCTCTGGGCACAATCACGCGGCCTCCCATGAGGCCACTCACGTGCTCCTCCAGGGGAGTGAGCTTCTGGAACTTGGCGCGGCCTCCCCCGGTGATGTCGCGGCGCTTCCGATTATTCGCAAGTTTAGCCTGCAAGAGAAAGGACGGGCTCTAAGTACGGTGTGTAGCCGTGACGTAGTGTGCACTGCCTCCCATGGTGGAATAGCTTGGCCAGAGTGTAGCCCTGATCTAGTGTGCACTGCCTCTCATGGTGGAATAGCTTGGCCAGAGTGTAGCCCTGATCTAGTGTGCACTGCCTCCCATGGTGGAATAGCTTGGCCAGTGTGTAAAGTGCAGAATGTGCAATTGATGCTCATGACTGTCCCAAAGCTGCTGGCTGAGGGCTGCCCATTAGGCCTTTCGGGTCCCTTTGCCCATCATGTCAGGTGTACATGCAAGAATGAGGAGGAGAGTGGAAAGGGTACTCACCCTGACAATCCTGGTCAGGTCATTGTATTTCTTCCGACATTGCACCTTGTCCCTGGGGGCATCACCGTAGGACGACACCCTGGTGGCGATCTCCCTCCAGGCTTTGGTGTAGACGCGGTGGGTGGGATTCCTGCCATTGTCTGGGAACAAGATCCTGCGCCTCTTCTCCAATGCTGTCAGCATGATATCCAGATCACGCTCGGAGAAGCGCAGGGCACGCTCACGGGCCTTATCATGCGTTGCCATGGCTCCTTGGCCTCAGCAGCAGTGTTGAGGCCTAGTTTGAAAGCTGCAGTGTGCAGGGCGTGGCAGCAGACCAAATCGTCCCTTCCCCCTTTAAGAGCTGGCCGGCGCCACGGGGTCTGCTGTCAATCAAAAAATGACCGCACCCGCGCTGCGCCCCGCCTCGGCGCTATCCCTCTGCACCGCCGGCTTAGCGCCTAAAGATAGTCGTGTAATGCCTCTTTTAGCGCTCCAGCAACCTCTTAGGGTGAAGCAACTGAATTTCGGCGAAGGGGGCGCAACTTTGGGGCGGGCGCTAAAGTCAGGCGGGCGCTAACGTTAGTGCCCCAAAACTGGCTATACTGAATTTCTAGGCCCTACACTGGTGATCTGCTAGCACCCTCTGTCTCCCATAACTGCTTATATCTCATTATAATCTTTGACCAATGTCAGCTGTGGCTCAGTTGGTAGCACCCTCACCTGTGAGTCAGAAGGTTGTGATTTCAAGCCCCACTCCATGGGACTTGAGCACATAAAGCTAGGCTGACACTCCAGTGCAGTACTGAGTGCTGCACTGTTGGAGGTGCCGTCGTTTGGATGAGATGTTAAACCAAGGCACTGTCAGGTGGATGTAAAAGATCCCATGGCACTATTTCGAAGAAGAAGAGTAGGGGAGTTATCCCTGGTGTCCTGGCTGATATTTATCTCTCAATCAACATAACAAAAACAGGTTATCTGGTCATTATCACATTGCTGTTTGTGGGAGCTTGCTGTGTGCAAATTGGCTGCCGTGTTTCCTACATTACAACAGTGACTACATTTCAAAAGTACTTCATTGGCTGTAAAGCACTTTGAGACGTCCGGTGGTCATGAAAGGCGCTATATAAATGTAAGTCTTTCTTTTTCTTTTTTCCTGTTTCCGCACTTTATCTTTTTGTTTGAGTGTCTTTCTCTCTGTGTTGCTCCCACAGACTTTCCCTGGCTATTGTTTCTGTATCTATCTGTCTCTGACACTTCTCTTTCAGTCTTCCCTCTCTTTCTTTCTTTCACTTGGTATGATATGAGGTTGTGGGATTGTTACAAATTAGGGTCTGCTGGACATACCTTCTCAGGTACTGTAGCGTCAGTCACTCCTAGAAATGATCTGTGCATCTTAACTTTACGGCAGTTGACTCACACTGCCCAATATCTACTTGTACGGTGGTGGGATTCAGGGTAATTGAACCCTGTTGTGGTACAATTGTAACCTGGAACAGATATCTGCATCTTTTGCACGTGTATTTCTTCAATCTCTCCGAAAGTGGAGTGAGTTTACACTAGATGAAGTGAAGTTTAGTTTGAATAGCTGAAATGTAAAGAGCAATATGAATGGTCAGAGTCACTTGGTTCAATTTGTACAGCTTATATTCACGTAAAGTATTCAGCCATGGTTCAATGGTTTTTCTCTGATTAAATTAAGTAAGAGGACCCACCAAAGTAGTGCTAGGGTTGCTGTTCTTTATTTTGTATCCTTAAGAAAAAAAGAAAGACTAGATTTTGTGCTCAAGTCTCTGGAATGTGACTAGAACCCACAACGTTCTGACCCAGAGGCGAGAGTGAGCCACGGCTGACAGCCATGGTGAAGTCCCCAAGGTGAGGTCTCTGTGTATAGGACAATAATTTAAAATATGCAGCATAGTGTTTCAATCTTTAGAACTTCCTCAAAGATGCTTGATTTCCCCAGAATAAAAGCTTCATTTATATACACGTAGGAGACATGCATCGATGTGCAATATTTTCTGGCAGTGTTGCATGCATTTACATATTGATTGGTCACAATGTAATATGGTAGCTTAGACATGTCAAAAGTATGAGTGGAGATCACTCCAAAAAGACATCAAAACATTAAATACATTTAAAAAAGAATCATGTTTTTAAAATGAGTTAAAATTACATTAAAATAAATATTTTTTTAATTTAATTTTTTGAAAAACAAATTCGTTTTTTATGGGGCTAAAAATAAACTTACCTTTTTTAAAAGTATTTTAAAGTTATAAATGAGTGACTTTTTTTTAAACTTAAAAAAAAACTCTTATGCTGGTAAAAGCAGGCCTTATGCAGAGGCCCTTCTCCAGTGCAGACGTCCGATCTGTCAAAAGGATTCTTGACAGATCGGAAATGCTGGTTTTCAGCACATGCTCTTCACATGCCTGAAACCGGCACTTGCGAGGTCCCTACAGGTGTGTACACAGCGCATACACACCCATAGTGATTGGAAAATACGGGCCAATAAAGGTAAGGATGACAAAAGGAAATGTTAAGTTTAGGAAAGAGGTTAAAAAAAGTTAGAAAAGCAAAGAGAAAATATAAAATTAAAATATCAAAGACTATAAAAAGAAATAGGAAAATATTCTATAGGCATGTAAGTAACAAAAGGAGAATTAAGAGAGAGATCGGGCCACTTATAGATGAGCAACATAAACTCACAGGCGATGAAACTGAAATGACAGGGATACTTAATAAATATTTTGCCTCAGTTTTCACCGAAGAGGCTAACAAGGGGGAAATGACAATATCGAAAAAACAAGAAAGATACTACAAGAGATAAGATAGGATAAAAGGAGATACCAGAGAAATTAACCAAACATAAGGACAAATCCCAGATCCAGATGGATTGCGACCATGGATACTCAAAGAAACTGGGAGGAGATAGCAGAGGCAGTCATATCCATATATAAAAAATCAGTAGAAAAAGGAATAGGACCAGAGCACTGGCCAATAGCAAATGTAATTCCTATTTTTAAAAAGAGACATGAAATTAATCCAGGGAACTATAGACCAGCTAGCTTGCCAGTGGTAGGATGGATACTATAGGGCAAAATTCGGTTGCTTTGCATCCAAGAGGGCGCTAATGGGGCGCAAAGCAACTAACGCCCGGGTGTGACGGTGGCAGCCGGTAGCGTCCCGTGGTGCTGCGCCTCCAGTGATTATGTCATCGCCGTGCACAGTGCCCCAGCTGCAAACTTCGGTCATGCCCCCTGACTTACCGCCTGAAGCTATGTCTGACAGGGTCAGGGGGGTGTACCTGCGGCCGGGGCGACGATATTTAAAGGGAGCGTCCGGGCGGCCATTTTTTTTTGCTGGCCGCCTGCCAGTACCTGCCCCTTCTGCTGTCCTCCCACGGGGTGTCGGCCGTGCTCCGTTAGCCCGGCACTCCTCTTGAGTGTTCTTTTGCTGGCACCCCAATCCCTGGTGGCCCAGCTGGGCCCCGGGTCGCACTGCGCAAGGCCCCTCCCCTTTAATAAGGGGAGGAAGGCCTGCAGTACTGCGGCGCAACGTGCCGGTGTGGGTGGTGCTGCGGCACGTAGCGCTGCGATGTTCCCTGGGAGCGCCCCAAAAAGGAGGGATAGCACTTCCAGTGGTGCCCCGCCTCCATCTTGGGGCGCTACTATTGAGTTTCAGGCGTGGGGCCGCTAACTTTTTCAGGGCAAATTTAGCGCCCAAAGGGGGCGCGACCAAATTTTTGCCCCTAGAATCTTTGCTAAAAGATCATATAACAAAACATCTAGAAATGGAGACTATAATCAAAAATAGTCAGCATTGATTTTTGAAAGGAAGGTCATGTTCAACCTTATTGATTTTTTTGAAGGAGTAACAGAAAGAGTAGACAATATGCATGAACTTTCAGAAGGTCTTCAATAAGGGGCCACATAAGAGACTCATGACCAAGGTCAGGGCATGTGGTGTGAGGGGCCAGTTGGCATGATTCATTGAAAGATGGCTACAAAACAGAAAATAGAGGATAGGAGTTAAAGAAGGTTTCTAAGGCTGGCAGAAAGTGGGACATGGTGTCCTGCAGGGATCTGTACCAGGACCACTGTTAATCATCATATGCAAAAATGATTTGGACTCAGAAATTGGAGGTATGGTATCAAAATGTGCAACTGATACCAAATTTTGGGATATAACTAATAATATGGAGGAGTGCACCAAAATACGAAAGATATAAACAGGCTTGCAAAGTGGGTGGATGAATGGCAAATTAAATTTGAAACAGTGAAGTGTGAGCTGGTTCATTTTGGTAGGAGGAATAAGGAGGCCACTTATCCTTTGGAAGATAACAAACTAAATGGGGTAGAGGAGCAAAGAGATCTGAGAATAAGATACATAAATCTCTAAAAGTAAGAACACAATTTGACAAGGCTATAAATAATGCAAGCTAAGCACTGGGGTTCATTTCTAGAGGAATAGTCTACAAAAGCAGGGAGGTAATGTTCAATTTAAATAGAATCTTGCTTAGACCACACTTGGAGTACTGTGTGCAGTTCTGGTCTCCATACTACAGAAAGGATATTGAAGCACCAGAGAAAGTGCTGAAAAGGTTTAAAAGAATGTTACCAGAATTGAGGATGGAGCTATCAGGAAAGATTGAGAGGCTGCGTCTTTTTTCTCTGGATAAGAAATGACTAAGAGGACACCTGATAGAGGGCTTTAAAATTATGAAGAGGTTCGATAGGATTGACATGGAGAAACTGTTTCTACTTGTGGCTGAGTCTAGAACAAGGGGGTATAAATATAAGGTAGACACTGGTAGATCAAATAAGTAATTTAGAATGGTGAGGATGTGGAACTCGCTGCTACATGCAATGGTTGAAGCAGAGAGCAGTGATGTATTTGAGGGAAAGCTTGGTGCTTACATAAGGGAATAGGAAATAGTGGGATACAGGGGCAGGGTGGGAAAAAGTAATTAGAGTGGGAGGAGGCTCCGATGGAGTATAAACACCAGCATAGGCCATTTGGGATCAGTGGCCTATTTCTGTGCTGTAGATTCTTTGGCCTCCCCTTCCCTGGGATTCCCTTCCCCTCCCCTTACCTGTCTCTGGGAACTGTTCTTTTGGATCTATGGCGATGGCCTCCTACTGCTTGAAATCCTGCTCCACCCGCCGGCCAGCTAGCGCTTCGTGCCAGGTTCCGGCGGAAGACTGACTGGCTCTAGCTTCCTGCAAAGATGATTAAATAGTACTGTGTTCTGGCTCCATATTTTCATCTTGCTTGGCTCCTGGCTGTGAGTGGGTATCTTCTTGTCACACCTGTGTTATGTTGACATATATATCAGACAGCCCACTAGAGCGATGTAGGGTTCTCAAAATTCCCACATTCCCCAAAGTTATTAATAAAGGGACCCTGAAGGATGAAGTTATAAGGAAACCCTAAACAAAATGGCTTCTGGACCTCGTGGCAGAAGCCTGCAAGATTGGAAAGCAGGGCCCTGCAAAAACGGCAGGTCAAATTCAAAAGGGGCTTTTGAAAACCCTGACATGCCTGGGCCTGTGAAAGGCTTGTTATTTCTGAAAGCCAGACAAGTAGACAATGCAGAATACGCATTCTTAATCAACTCAGGAAAGACTTAATCTTGAACCCATCAAACCTTTGCATAAATAATCGCTTACAGTTTAAACTGGCTACTGTAGTGTATGTAACTGTTCTACCTTTAAGAGAACTATTGTATGTAACCGTCCACCTTTAAGAGAACTATTTTAGGTGTGGCACTACTTTATCTTGGCTGCTGTATACTGTAATACCGATGGTGACCACACCGGTATATAAGTGCTGAGTCAGGATTTATTGGGCAGATTCGCCCTGACCTTCGAATAGTAAAGTCCTGTTAAAGTTACTCTTGTAGTCTGTGTATTAATTCGCCATAATACCTACAGACTTTACAGTGGCGACGAGTTCGATCTTACCCTGCGGCAACAATACTTCCGAAGCAGTTAACGAGCGTCGAGAAGAGGCACCCGCCCTCGTCGTTCTGCTGAGAGAAAACTCGAGTCTGCAGAGCAAGGAAGAAGGAAGAATTCAGACATCAGACACGAAGCCTTCCATCAGCAACAGGCACTGATTGTCCCTTCTGCCACGGTGGTGAGTGAGCCGATCAGCACGAGAAGCAAGTCGGCCACGGTGACTGTGAGTAAAGGGAAAATAAAAAAAATAAACGGAGGATAAGGGCGGTGAACTCGACCACGGTCGGGGGAAAGGAGCCGGACAGAAGTCGGGCCCAGAGGCGCTGAGACTGGGGCAGCGTGGAGCACGGAAGCCGCGGTACAAGTGGGCTGGGAGACGCAACGGCGTCGTGAGACAGCTAGACCGCGACCGGCGAAAAAGGCCGGGCAGCTACCGAGGCCACGAGGCGCTGCGACCGGGATCGTAAGGCGCGGGAAGATATAAAAATAAATAAATCGCGGAGAACTCAGCCGCAGCCGGGGAGGAAAGCACCGGACTGCGAGAGGGCTGGGAGGCGCGATTGGAAGCCGCTGAGGGAGAGACAGAGCCCGAGCGAGCGGGAGAGACAGAGCCCGAGCGAGGGAGACTGAGCGAGATCCAGCCCAGCGGCTGAAACTGTTCGCCGTCAACGGGTTGTACCCAGCGCCGGTTGCCCTGCCGAGAAAAGGGAACAAGGAACGCACTGAAGCCGACGCGCAGGCTGCGAACCCCGAAAGCCAGCGGTCGTCGCCCGAGGGAAAAGCTTACCCCTCCCGCCAGGGGAAGAAACGCGGGAAGCCGCCAGTAGGCGGGGAAGAAGACAGAAGCAGGAAACCACCATTTTGAAAGTGGGCGGGGAAAGAAGACAAGCGCGGGAAACCGCCATTTTGAAAAAAAAGTTAAAGAAATATTTCGTTGTTGTTTCTCAGGAAGAGTGTGAAGATGCCTAAGCGTAGTAACATCAACGGTTTCGATTCCGATGTGGAAGATTGGGCCACGTATGTAGAATGCATCGAGATATATTGTAAGGTCAATAAGATAGCAAATTATGACAAAGCTCTAACCTTACTAAACTCAATGGGTGCGAAGACATACGGGTTATTGAAGCATCTTCTATCACCAGCTAAACCGGCGGATCAGTCTTTCGCTAATATTGTTGCTGTCCTGAAGGATCATTTTAACCCCGCACCGCTGATGTTAGCGGAACGATCAAAATTTTACGTGAGAACGCAACGAAAAGAGGAAAGCAACGCGGAGTACCTGGTTGAACTGCGTAGGCTAGCAAAATACTGTCAGTTTGGGGTAAATCTGACAGAGGCACTGAGAGACAAGTTCATGTGCGGGATGTCGAAGGAAGGAACACAAAAACGACTGCTCGAAGAGAACGATCTTACACTTGATAAGGCTGTCCTTATTGCAGCATCGCACGAAGCCGCAGCGAGAGGCACGGCGGAAATGCAGCGGAAGACAGCGGTACTCAGTGTGGATCAAATGACTTCGGGTACAACGAAATGTTATCGTTATGGGAAGACAACACACGACCAGAACAAATGCTGGTTTAAAAACCAGGAATGTAGAAAATGTGGCAAGCTTGGTCACATAGCTAAGGTATGCCGGTCAGGAAAGAAGACCAGAAATAATAAGTCACCGCAGAAGAAGTACAGAAAGGTACATAAGGTGATTGGGAAGAGTCCAGAGGAACAGAATTCGGACTCAGACTCCAACAGCAAGGAACTGGGTAGTCTGAGGATTCACAATGTGAGTAAAGAAGCTGACCGACAAACTATCTGGGTCACACTACAGATTGCAAAAGTCCAAGTGAAGATGGAAGTGGACACCGGATCGGCGTTGACGGTCATGAATAAGCAAGGTTACAAAAAGTTATTCAAACATATTCCCCTACGGGATACGGAGATAGTATTGCAGACATACACGGGGCACAAAGTATACCCCATCGGAAAGATAAAAGTCAAGGTGAGATACAAGGACAAAGATCACCAAGGGATGGACATGTATGTGCTGCCCAAGGGAGGTCCACCACTTCTGGGACGGGAGTGGATCAGGAAAATAAAGATAGACTGGCATTCACTAAACACAATGACGGTAGATTCCGGAAAGGAAGATGTCAAACCTGAACGGTTGTCCAGAATATTGGACGAAGCTAAAGAGGTATTCCAGCAAGGACTGGGAACACTGAGAGGAATTAAAGCAAAAATCAAGATTGCAGAACATGCAAGCCCAAAATTTTTCAAAGCCAGATCGGTACCTTACGCGATACGACCTGCTGTGGAGGCAGAACTGGAAGAGCTTGAACGTTCAGGGGTACTGTCTAAGGTGGACTGGAGTGAGTGGGCCACGCCCATTGTTCCCGTCATGAAGTCTTCATCAAGTAACAAGCCAGGGGGACCGGGAAAGGTCCGCATCTGCGAAGACTTCAAGATCACAGTTAATCCGGTGCTTCACACGGTACAATACCCGCTCCCGCGGATTGAGGATATCTTTGCTTCATTGTCTGGCGGGAAACACTTCACCAAGATAGACCTGGCACAAGCATACTTACTAATGGAAGTCGAGGAAGAGTCGCGCCAGTATCTCACACTCAACACGCACAGGGGCTTGTATCGTTATAATAGACTGGTTTTTGGAGTAGCTTCGGCTCCAGCAATTTGGCAGAGGGCCATGGAGCAGGTCTTACAGGGTATTCCAAGCATGCAGTGTTACTTGGACGATATCCTGATTACGGGAGAAGACGAGGAGGAACACCTCACAAATTTGAAACTGGTGCTCACCAGGTTGAAGGAATATGGCCTTCGAGTTAATCGCCAGAAATGTGAGTTCTTCCAGAAACGGATCTCGTACTGCGGTCATGTCATTGACCAAGAGGGGCTGCACAAGTCACCTGACAAGATAGAAGCTGTCGTGAAGGCCCCCGCTCCGGAAAATGTGTCACAGTTGAGATCGTTTCTGGGGTTGATTAATTATTACCACAAGTTTCTGCCAAATCTATCCACGGTGCTGCATCCGCTGAATGCTCTGTTGCGGAAAGAAGTACCATGGAAGTGGAGCGAGGACTGTAAGAAGGCCTTTCGCAGAAGCAAGGCGTTGATTACCTCTGAGGAAGTGTTGGCTCATTTCAACCCAACGTTACCTCTTCGTCTAGCTTGTGATGCTTCCCCTTATGGAATTGGAACAGTACTTTCACACAAGTTACCAAATGGCTCGGAAAGGCCAGTCGCATTTGCGTCCCGATCATTGACCTCCGCTGAGCGAAATTATGCTCAGATAGATAGGGAGGCCCTCAGCCTTGTGTGGGGAGTAAAGAAATTCAATCATTACCTGCAGGGCAAGAAGTTCACATTACTGACAGACCACCAGCCGTTGGTGTCCATATTCAACCCTAACAAGGCCGTTTCCACTATGACAGCGCAAAGGCTACAGAGGTGGTCCGTGTTACTTGGGGCACACCAATATGACATCGAATACAAAAGGTCCAAACAGCATGGAAATGCTGATGGGTTATCGCGCCTACCGTTGCCAGTAGTAGAAGAGGCGGCTACAGTGGACTGGTAGAGATGTTCCACTCATCCATAGTGGAATGTCTACCAGTAACAAATTCGATGATCGAAAATGAAACAAGAAATGACCCGACTCTCTCACGAGTCTACGATTTAACAGTGGAAGGATGGCCAGCACATGGCGAACCAACGCTGCCCGCATTTTCGCAAAGAAAAGAACAGCTGTCAGTGTGCCGAGGAACCTTGATGTGTGGATCTAGAGTGGTGATTCCACCCAAACTTCAGCATAAGGTGCTAAAGGAGCTTCACGAGGGGCATCTGGGTGGAGTGAAAATGAAGAACCTAGCAAGAGCGTTTGTGTGGTGGCCAGGTATTGATGGAGACATCGAAGAAATAACCAAGAGCTGTCTAGGATGCCAGAAGGTCCAAAACGCGCCACCACAAGCTCCTCTGCATCCATGGGAGTGGCCCTCATCTCCTTGGCAAAGGGTACACGTCGACTTTGCTGGTCCATTTATGGACTCAATGTTTCTAATCGCGGTGGATGCACACTCCAAGTGGCCGGAGGTAATAAAGATGTCCTCCACCACCACAGAAAAAACCATCACAGTATTAAGGACCATATTTGCCAGGAATGGGCTGCTGGAACAGATCTGTTCTGATAATGGACCGCAATTTGTGTCCGAAGAATTCAGGAAGTTCTTAAAAAGGAATGGGGTCAAGCACTACACGTCAGCCCCATACCATCCCGCCACCAATGGATTAGCTGAAAGGTTTGTCCAGACCTTCAAGAAGGCCATAAAGGCCATGGGTAATGAAGACATCAACCTACAACATAAGGTAGATAACTTCTTGTTGGCGTACAGGAATGCAACACATGCGGTCACAAACCAAACTCCCGCCATGATGTTTTTCAATAGAAGACTAAGATGCCGGCTGGATTTGATTAAGCCAAACGTCAGAAGGGACGTAGAGAACCGGCAATTTCAGGGCATGAATGAAAGGCCAACTAGATCCTTTCAGGTAGGTCAACAAGTTTTGGCCCAGGACTACCGTACCGAGAAATGGCAGCCTGGAACTATTGGGAAAAGGCTAGGGCCGCTGATGTATACCGTGGACATTGGTGACAGCATAATAAGGTGCCATGTTGACCAGATCATAGGGTCATCCACAAAGGACCAACCTACTCCACAACCTTACACGGCTAATGTTGAAGCAGAGATACCCAGAGCACCTACCTCCGATCTGGTAATACTGGAATCAGATGAACCTGACACTGTCCTTCAAGCCAAATCGACCTTGCCAGAAGAACCTACTACCCCGCCGAAAACTACTACACCACCGAGGCGTTATCCGGACAGAGTCAGGAAGCCTCCAGAGAGACTGAATCTGTGAACTGTTTTGCATAAGTTGTATATATGTTATGATGTTATGTTAATGGGGAATAAGTATGTTGTAAGCTAAAAAGGGAGGATTGTAGTGTATGTAACTGTTCTACCTTTAAGAGAACTATTGTATGTAACCGTCCACCTTTAAGAGAACTATTTTAGGTGTGGCACTACTTTATCTTGGCTGCTGTATGCTGTAATACCGACGGTGACCACACCGGTATATAAGTGCTGTGTCAGGATTTATTGGGCAGATTCGCCCTGACCTTCGAATAGTAAAGTCCTGTTAAAGTTACTCTTGTAGTCTGTGTATTAATTCGCCATAATACCTACAGACTTTACAGCTACCGAGCCAGGAAGATACCGATTCACTTTATGAATAACAAACACCGAGACATTAAAGAGCATTTAGCAACGGGGCAACCACCCAAAAAGCAGTTAAGTTGAATGGCTATAATCACTTTAACGAGCCTGCCAAAAATCGGACAAAGAACTAACCCTGATTTGGCGCGCAGATAACGAACCTCCGAAATAGTATAACTGTAGGCCCACCGGTAACCAAGGGCAGACGAAGACTAAGACTAAGGCAAGCGGGCTGGAGCAGACAAAGGCGGGCCAACGAAAAGCAGAGAAGGGCAGTGTGGAGAAGCGTTGGGGGACGAGCAGGCACACACTCAGGCCCAGGTTCACTCCAAACGCAAAGAAGTGTTGGGTGGCACACACTCAGGTCCAGGGATACTCGAAACTCCAAGAAGCAGACGACCATGAGCACCGCGGTAACAAAGGGCCAGGTAAACCATACCTTCGGATCATTACCACTGCACAGGTAGTGATCTAGGCCACCGCGACCAAGCCAACACCGAAGACCGCCAACCGAACCCCAACCGCAACAAAACTCCGACGACCAGCCCACCACCAGAAGAACAAAACCCGAAGTTTTCCACTCCACAAGGTAAAGTACCCAACCAAGACTTTACTCCCTATCTCTAATGGAGGAAAAGTGGGTACTTTACTCAGACGACTCCACCGCCGCGCCCTGGGACCACGTGACGACGGCGAGTCCCAAAGGACACAAAGAGCGAACCCCAAAACCGCAACTGGCTTGATCGACAGGATTCGACCTGTCCAGAAACCCTTATTGGTGAGCATAATCCCTGGCCCCTCACAGCACAATTTAGTTAGATATTGAGGGTGGGACAAGGGTAGGGGAATTATTACTGTGATTTTTCCCTCGATGTGCCGTGTGTTCAACATTCCTAATTAAGTGTACTCTTGTAAGCCTGTAACTATTCCAGTATATTTCAGTGTTGTAATTTTATTGAGCCTTTTAATAAAAATACAGTTTTCTTGCACCAAACCAATTGTCTACTCCAATTCTGTATCGCCGCCTGTACCTAAGTCCGGTGTCTAGAACCCAGGGGTGTGGGAGCGATTCGAACCGGTCAAAAGCCAGTCAGGGGCGAAGCTGACTGCGCACGCGCCACCCCCCTACAGCGACAGACCTGTCTTTGGTGTATATTTTGGTTTAGATATGACTCCGGAGTAGAGAGAATCAGAAACTAGACATATTTGACTTAAATTCTTTACGTGGTTTATTTATTGCTTCTACAATTCATAATACACATTTATTCTTATGTGACCTTTAACAATCTGCTTTCATAGCGCAATCTGGGTCCACATGCCCAAACAATGACTTGGTCCTTCTGTTCTTCACCCAGGTTAGCCTGTCTTGGCATTCCTCATCTACCACTGACTCCTCTTGTCTGAAGACAGCATTTCCATCAGTTTTCTTCAAACTTTTATAACCCAATTGGTTTGGACCAGTTATCTTCCTTATCTTATATTTTAAGCCAACTTTAAGATCCTTTTGCTTATTACCAGTTTTCTTCCTTAGAGTAGATAGTTACGATCTCGTTATTACAGTTCAAACAACGGGATTCCATTTAACCCAGACATTCGGGAGTGATCCATTTCTCTTCCTTGTTAGTCATCCACAAGGTTCCTTTAATTAAACGCATTGCTTTGTTAATGTTAATCGGTTTTTTTACTCCAAGGTTGCTCCTAAAAACTCATTAGGGCTGCCAGTTTTAGTAGATTCTTGTCTGACAGGGCCAACATTCTGTTAAGGCAGAGCAGACCTCCCTCCAAGACCAGGTTTACATGAGTGAAAAGATTGCACAGCGCATCCCCAGCAACATTTATGGGAAATTGTACATGTGCTTTGTCAGTGTATCATTTTACTTCATGGCAAGAGCTTCTCTTACCACCCTTACCAGAACTGTGCGCATCGCCCATCTTGGGTGGACACCTGGTGATCTCTGAGTGAGGGGGTGGATGGTGAAGCTGCATTCACTGCAAACCCCAATTTAAGTTTTACTGCCAAGGAGAGTGTATCAGGAAACATGGCCGCCATGACAGGTTGTACAGAGTTGGGGCTAAACAGATGATAGCTGATGCAAGCAGGTTGGGAATGGAGTACAGGGTATGTAGGAGCAAAATGTATCTGAAAGGGAGGACACTATTGCGGGTTGAAGCAGTTACTTGACGGGCTGTTGTTGGCAGTTTGGGGGACTAGGCCAAGGAGTCACTATTACTGTCGGGGCTGAAAAGGCTACAGGAATATCTTTCACAAAACCGTTAAATTGTCCAGAACATTTAAACTATGCTGTAATATTACCTTACCTCACAGCAGAAGGCAGCATGATGTCCCAGCAAAAGCAAACAGAGTTCACAGTCCCATGCCAGTGGCCAGAGCTTGCAACTGCAGGAAAACTTAAAGCATTATCTCCTTGTATTTCAGCATATTTACTCTCACTGTAGATGTTAATTATGACATGTAAAGTTAATTCAAAAGCTGGAGCATTAAATACATTGGAAACACCCATTGCAGCATCACCTACAGGCATAACAGGTACTGCAGGGAAATGTTGACACTTTTATCAAGGGTTTTTCCATTGAGACAGTATGACATAGGACTTTTCAATGCATTTTAAAATAGAATGCTGCGACCCACTCAGTGATTTAATACATGTGCCAAAAAATATTGTACCACACAGAGAAAAAGTGGCTGGGATGTAGTACATAAGGTAGTAAAAATGAAAATGACAACATTATGCATGTTATTTTATACAGACCAAGATTGGAAACATGTACTGATTGAAAGGATTTACAGGCAAAATCATCCTGTCTTAATCCCTCTGCTCTTACATTTAAAAGCCAAAATTGGGAAATAATCAGAAGTAGCAGTATGGAGCAAACAGTGATTCAATTAACCACTAACATCATATGAACAAGTGTTATAGATCTGTTCAGAAGAGAAAGTTTGAAAGGTCAGGAGCCAAAAGAGATTAGAAACGAATAGAGAACTCAGAATGCTCCATATTATTCAGATACACTGTGATTTACACAATATTTTACATTAAAATGTTCATGTACAGTGTTTGTACACATCTCATGTATTGGCAATGCATTGCTCAAAAAGATAATGGTAATGGATTTAGTACCATCTCCTCTCTTAAAGAGCCAGGAGAACCCAGTCACCACCTGACTGAACTTGAGGATCATCACCAACCATGGCACCAACTATTGCCACTATATAGTTGCGCACAATGTGGAACCAGCAGAGAGTGAACTGCGGGAGAAATCACAATAAACTTTTGTACAAAAATATTGTGCACTCGCCATTAGTTATTTGAAAAGCGTCATGGAATTATTATTACAGGTGCATCATGATTGACTGATTTTCCATCACTTCTGCTGACAAAATTGTATTGCACAACTCCCCTCCCCACCCTGTTACTATTATACATATTCATTACTTTGATTGCAGGCTATGAAAATCTATTCAAAATGGCACTCAACAACTCCTTTTCCAAAATATAAAATATGGCACATACAGTGTTTGACAAGTTGGCAAAAGATTATCCTCCAGTTTTTTTTACAGTAGTTATTTACTTTTTGGTTTCTTGCCTTTCATTTTCCTCACATCACTATTAGTGTGAATGCTGTTAAATGTATCTACAAATTGACTCCTTAAGTTGTACTAGACAGTTTAATTCGCAGCTGTCAGTTTTATTGCTGAATAATCTATATGCCATTCTAAAAGAGCGTAGTTTGGCGTGGTTGTGTTCAACTGGGAATTTGTTTCACACAGAAAGAAAGAATCACGCACATTAAAATTTAAAATATATAACCTTCAGCAGTTTCCCTCTGGCCAAGTTTTATGTTTGTTATTGTGCTATGTTACAACAAGCTGAGAAATTTGATTACAAGTGTTAGAATTGGCAGAACCACAAACATGCATATGCAAATCCTTCTTTACATTTATACTGATGTTAATATGAATTGCTGTGAAATCTGACCTGCCCAGGTCTGAGCAAATGACAGGAAAGGTGTTGGATGTGTTATTTCTGTCAGTCGCTTACCATTTCAATAAGCCCACCCATAAAAGGGCAGATACATTAAATGCCCCCATCACTTCTGGTGGAAAGTGATCAGGCAAAGCTCACTAGAGCATCCTGCGAGCAGTTTCCTGCCCCTGTCTGCTGGAGTTACCCTGTGTCCCCAGCACAACCGGCGGGGGACAGGCGCGGCTGCACGTCCTTACCCCCGTGGAGGAGACGGTGCTCGCTATCATTGAAGCAGCCATCGCTGAGGCTGTGGCCAACGGCAGGGCTGAAACAATAGAAGATGACAGAATCCTCATAACTAATCCTCCTTCTCACATCCCACTTTGCCCTCATCCCACAATCTCTTCTGATTTATAAGCTGCAGATGGTGTAAGCATGCACCTCTTACTTTCCCCCCTCCCTCCCCGCACCACAATCCTACCCTTGTGCCTTTCTCCTTTCAAATACCCAAGATCTGCAACCAGCCAGGCAGTGGTGGAAGAGCAACAGGTGGAAGAGCAGGAAGACAATGATGATGAAGCAACACCATCACTCGATTTCACACATGCAGCCAGCAGCTCAGATACTGATACTGCGCGTAATTTAGCGGATAGCTTGGAGGTGAGTCACCGGGCATGCATGGCCTGCATCCAGGGCAGGGAGTAAGGGTAGCGCAGGTGCAGCTCCCTGGTGAGCGAAGCTGCACACGAGTTTCACTGCAGTGTAGAATTCGCAAAATTAATATTGTACTATAAGGGTCCTCTGGCAGAAGAGGCCTTGATTTTGTAAAGACTGTTTTAAAAGAAGCCCAGAAAAAGGGGCACACAAAATGGCTGCCAGACCCCGTGACCAGCTTATTGGGACACTTTAAAATGGATCCTGCAGTCCCCAGACAGCCTTTGTGGATTCAACCCACAGTAAGTTCTGGAAGCCGTTTCTGAGAAAACGAAACCAGACTTTAACACATACATAAAGATTGGATGCAGATCCAGTCAGATCGGCCTGTAGATTAAGGCCATCTAATTGTTGACCCAGACAAAGGGGAACAGTTCCATATTCATAAAGAACACATCAAGGACCCGTTAAAGACATCAAGAAGACATTAAAACATTACCAGGTCATTCCAGACCAGATATGGCCATCACCGGCCATCCCGAAAGCAGTTTAAATATAATAACTACCCCGCTGTGCCATAAGCCCGCCAAAAGTTAAACAAAGACTAACCTTGATTTGGCAGGAGATAAAGGCCTCATCTGAAAAGTATAATTGGAGACACCCGGGGTAGTGAAAGGAATTGGAGTTGGCTTGAGCTTCATCTTAGAGAATCTTCGTAGGACCTTTGATAGCAGCTGGAGTTCAGAGAAGAAGACGGTTCGAGCTGGCGTCCCGCCCCGGGGTAAAACATCGGGAGGTCATCGACCAACCCCGGGCCGTTGACGAAACGGGAGGGTAGTAAAACTACTGAAGAAACCTACAGGAAATCCGGCTAGGGGCTTCCAACCATGGTCAAGCAGATGATCTCCGCCGACATCCAGGCCCGTCAGTGTCCAGCCTGTCCGCGACCTTCACCTCGAGAGAGAGAGAGAGAGGTGTGGCGCAGCCTGCTGTGGCTCCACTGACCACGAGGAAACAGGACGCCTGAGGGGATCAAAACGCAGACCTGTTTCAAAACTCTATACTTTTTCCCACTGGATTGGTGAGCATGTTTCTGGCCCTTCATAATCGGATCTAGATAGCTTAAAGGGGGTGGTCATTTTGGGTATAATTAACATGAGTTGTTGTCCCTCGATGTTCCGTGTGTTTCCCCATTTCCCATTTCACGATGACTTTTGTAAAGTATAATATGCCTGTATCTATTTTAGCTAGTACTGTATTGTTATGATTTGTTTTTCCCTCCCATGTACCCTCTTATTTGCATGCATTTGATTTGTTTTTCCATATGCAATAAAATTCCATTTTGATTCATTAAACTTGGTCTATAAGAGTCTTCTCTGCATTGTAGTTCCTGCACCTAAGTCCAGTGTCTAGAACTTAAGGGGCGAGTGGGTCGAACCACTCAAGGTTTTACTGTGCAAAAGAGAGAGAGAGGCCTCTGGCGAGAGAAACCTCTGCGACCTCGGAGAGAAAACCCCTTACAGCAGATGGCTCAGATGAGCACTTCGATGGGGTATTGAAGATTTAATATTGGATGGCTTGATTCATAAATTTGCTTTGGAATGTTTGTTTTGTGGTGGCTTTTATTGTAGTATTATTATCAAGCAGACGCTGTGCTAGTCAGTGACAGAGGGAAGGTAAGGTGAACTTCTGGAGAATGGGGAATTGAGGTTACCATTACTTGTATCGCACTCGGATATGTTCATCACGGACAGCCCAGGCAGAAAGTGGCTGTCTAGCTTGCCTCCTCCCTAACTCTTCCTCCTTCTCCTCCTCCTGCTCCTCAGTTGCTCGCTGTATAGCTGGTGGCAAGGGCTGGGCCCTCATGATGGCGAGATTGTGCAGCCACGCAGCAGAGCACCACGAATCTTGACACCCGCTCCGCTGAGTACTGCAGGGCTCCTCCAGAGCAGTTCAGGTAGTGGAAACGTTGTTTCAGTCTGCTCTATCGTGTGTCAGCTTGGCTTTCATTGTATGCATGCTGCCCACCTGTACGCGGCTTGCGCACCGGAGTCATGAACCATGTCATCAGTAGATAGCCCTTGTCACCCAGTAGCCAACCTTTCGTTTGTTGTGGTGGCTCAAATTCAGATGGCACCGTGAATTGTCGCAGAATGAAGGCATCATGACTGCTGCCAGGATACCGAGCATTGACCCACATAATTCACTGCCTATGGCTGCACTCCAACTGGACGCTGAGGGAGTGAAATTCCTTTCAGTTGCGATACATCTCAGGGTTCACATGCAGTGCAGGCAAAGCGATGTGTGTGCAGTCTATGGCACCCTGCCCCATGGGAAAGCCTGAATTTCTAGCGAAGCCACGTGCTTGTGCCACCTGCTGGTGGAATTGAAAGGAATTAATTCTCCAGGTCATGCTGTATTCCAAGGGGAATTCCTACTAGTACGCCCATATCTGGGAGCAACTGGTTTGTGCAGAAGCCTTGAAGTTAGGACAAAGTCCTTCAGCACCAACCACGCCACTCCCTTGAACAAATTTAAAGAACTCTAGAAAGCACCAAACACTTGTAAAATTGTAGCAACAGCCAGTAAAATTGTAGCAACAGCCAATAGAAATCAATCAGCAACTAACCTGAAAGTAGTTGATAATCTTTTAAATAGCGTTGGTGGGGGGTCCTTCCTGCTGCTGAATGCATGTTCAACTGTGCGAGTGTAAGAGATGGCGTTAGCTTGAGCATTGCGCTCCAAAATGGCAGCGCTAGCTTCAAATCAGCTTTGCACGCTGATTGATGTCATGATCTGTTTATTCTGCATACGTCTGGCGGCCGCGCACCGCAGACTCCAATTTGGAGCCAAAACGGCACCCGTAGCACCGAAACCACAGGTGCTAAGGTGCCGAATTTTTCCGTCTTTGTCTTTCTCTTAGATTTTCTCTTTCTCTTTTCCCAACTAACAGTTCTGCCCCAGGGGCCAGTTGGTAAAGGGAACATGCAGCTGGGTTGCACAGATCTAAACCCCCGGGTTCATCTGCCAGTCAACTGAACTCAGTTAACTGAAGTCAGCCAGGCTGGCAGTAGGTGCACTATGATTGGTCATATCACCCCTAGTCTAGGATAGGAGGAAAAAAAGAAAGGTTTCTGCTCCTGGTCGCCATCCAGTGACCCCGGCTGGAGCATGGGATGAGTGCGGACAGAATTGTACTTGCATGTGATGCCTTCACCCTTAATTAACTGCCAATTCTCACAGGCTCAGCACAAAATAAAACCTTTGATTTCCATTTGGGGAGTTATTGTAATATGATTTCACAAATAACATGGCCAGAATTCTGACTAGAGCCAACATGTCTACAATAATCCCTTTTTAACACACCTCAAGTGACTTATTGTCCACTGTAATTCCTGTAACTCATTTAACCCACTCAACTTCCTGAATAGAAAGGACCTCCACTCCCTGAACTTACAGATCATATTTGGCAACATCCAAAGGATCCTTCTGTCAACACCCAGGTATACTGGAGGTTGCCACGATACAATCGTACTTTAAAACTCAGCCCTCTTTGACTTTTTCAGGGAAGAGAGTCATGTCAACGGATGGCTTGTGGGTGACAAAGCCAACTCCCTGCCCCCATGCATAATGACTTCACTAAGAACGGACTGGGCAGTAGCAGAGGAGATCTACATCAAGCCATGTGCCTGTACAAGGATGGTTATTGAGAGGATTTTCAGAGTTCTAAAGCAAATAGAATCGCATATATACTTGAAAAGGAAAAATTTGCAGGGCCACCTATTAGTAGGACTAATAAGATAGCTCTTTCATGGAGTCGGCACAGGCACGATGGGTCAAACGACCTCCTTCTGTGCTGTAAGACTCTATGATTCAATGTTACTTATTCTGCCTAGACAGGTCAGGTGGGCTTCTGTAGTATGTTTAACATATCCCACACATATTTGTAGCCTTCTGTGCCCTTCACAACTTCATCATACACAAAGGTCTGGAATTGGAGATTGCTGTGGAGATGGCAATAGGTTTTATTGTCCCATTTCCCCACTGTTTCTGCTTCTATCTTGCCTGACCTGGGGTGGGGCAATTGAGGAAAATTCTGGTCTGGGATGAGGACAGGACTTCAGAGAAACAATAGCTTGCTGATATTCACTGATGGTGATGGAGGCGAGTGAAATAACGCCCCAGCAAGGCAGAGAAGGGATGGAAAATTACAAAACGAATGAATTGGTCATTGAAACAAGTACCCTCAGCCTCCAGTGCAGCTGCAAAATGTAAGGCATTTCACCCATAGTGAGCTGTGTTATGTGATAGTAGATCCTTGTATATTGTGCAAAAGAAGCTACAATCACGGTTTGAGTTCACCAGAGTGGGGCTGGCATGGAATGAAAATAATTTCCTTATATTTGTAAGTGGGCCAGGAAGACTTATTACACACATAGTTAAAGTAATTTAACTCATAAATGTTGCAACCATCAGGCCATTTTAATGTGTTGTCACGAAATCTAAGATACCAATCTGAGCTATTAAATTCTAGTTCAAATAATACTTACAACAATGGTGGAGTATATTAAAGATGCCCTTGGGTTTTTGATGTTAGTAACAACACATTGAAATGGCAAACAAAAGAAGTAAAACAGCTCCCGGTTACAGTGGTATAATGCAGGTGATGGATGTATGAACCACTCACATACTGCGTAAATACTCTACGTGGTTTATTTATTGCTTCTACAATTCATAATACACGTTTATTCTTAGGTGACCTTTAACACTCTGCTTTCATAGCACAATCTGGGCCTACATGCCCAAATAATGACTTGGTCCTTCTGTTCTTCGCCCAGGTTAGACTGTCTTGGCATTCCCCATCTACCACTGACTCCAAGGTCTCGATTTTAACCGAGCCGTGGAGGCGGGCTTGGAGGCGTGCGGGGGGTTAAGAATCGCAAAAACTGGCGGGCAGACCTCCCCGCCTGGTTCCCGACTCCGAGCCATTTTTACTCAGGCGTGTCTAATGGTCCCGAAGCCGTCCCGCATCCAACAGGTGGGACTGGTCTTTAGGGCCCTTAATTGCCACTAAATGGCCTCTATAATGCCATTTTAACAGTCCCTTTCACTATTAACTCCTTTCCCACGTAAACCACGCCTGGTGAGAATCACGACTGTGAAACCTGGCGGGAGCACTATTGGCTTGCTGACTATCAGCTGCAGGTCAACCATTAAAGAGGAGATTTGATCAGCCATCATTTGCAGGTGGCAGGATTTTTTGTCTCAGGCCTGGGGCAACTTATACCAGCCTTAACCACACCTGTGGAAGGTTGGAGCCTCACACACATCTCCAGTGCGAGCTCCTGGGAAACCCCTCTCGCCACCTTCATTCAGCGCTTCCTCAACGGAGGCATATGCCAGAAGCATGGGAGCCATTTCTTTCCTTCCCTTCTGGGCATTAGAGGAGCTCGAGCATCAGGCACGGCAGCAGCAGAACCAGGAACAACAGCAGCACCAGCAACAGCAGCAGGAGCGACAGGCTGCTGCTCACCCACCTGAGGCAGCACAGGCCAGAAGGGGCCAGCGCCTGGAAGCCCGTCAGCACATGAGATACCCCCCAAACAGGGTCTACAGACACAGGGTCAGCTACCTCAACATGACTGAGCAGCAGTGCCAAAGGCGGCTCCGACTTTCGCAAGAGGTAGTGACTGACATCTGTGCAATGCTACAGCAAGACCTGCTGCCCAGAGGACCCGGTGGACACTCCTTACCAGTGGCTATCAAAGTCACCACCACACTCAACTTTTTTGCTTCAGGCTCATTCCAGGGATCATCACCAGACATCAGCGGCATTTCCCAGGTGGCCGCACACACTTGCATCATGCAGGTAACCGATGCCCTCTTTGACCTCGCGCACAATCACATCCATTTCACCAAGGATCGCGCAAGTGTGACGGCGTGAGCGGTTGGATTAGCTCATCTGGCAGATTTTCCAAGGGTGCAGGGCGTCGTTGACTGCACACATGTGGCCCTTAGGGCACCACATCGCAATCCAGGTATTTTTGTTAACCGCAAGGGCTTCCACTCCCTTAACGTTCAGTTGGTGTGTGACCACAAGAAGGAGATTTTGCATGTTTGTGCCATGTACCCTGGCAGTTGCCATGACTCCTTCATACTGCGGCAGTCTAGTGTGCCTCCGCTATTCAGGCCGCCAGACCAACTTCACGGATGGCTTCTTGGAAGACAATGGCTACCCCTGAGGACTTGGCTAATGACGCCGTTGAGGAGGCCAGCCAACGAAGCTGAGTAGCGCTACAACTCCAGCCACATTTCCACCAGATCCATTATTGAGCAAACCATCGGTTTGCTGAAGATGCGCTTCAGATGCCTGGATAGATCAGGTGGAGCCCTACAGTACTCAGCAGCCAGGGTCTCCAGAATCGTCGTGGTTTGCTGTGCACTTCACAACATGGCACAGCGTCGTGGCTTGCAGATTCCTGAGGACCAAGTGGCACCTCACACACCCTCCTCAGATGATGATGATGATCAGGAGGAGGAGGAGGAGGAGGAGGAGGGTGAAAACGACCACCCTGCAGAGGACCAACAACCAGCGGCAGCATTACGCCAGAACATTGCTGCCCGGGATGCAAGGAACGCACTCCTCCTGGCCAGATTTGCTTAGCCGAGCCAATCAAGCACTTTTGCCTCGCAGCTTCTTACCTGAGCATCGACAATGGCCAAGACCCTGCGGATTCCTAGCTATTCATCCAACATACTGACAATTGCAAGTAAACCTAAGCCCTCAATGTGAAAGTCCCATTCGCCAAATGACACATGCCACAAATACAGCAGTAGCCATCAGACTTTTTATTGACAGAATTCATCTGATGGCTTTTTTTAACAATACATAAAATTTCACCAAGTGAATACCCTTGTGATTACTTGTGCTTTATTTTCCTCTTATGCGTGCTCCTACGTCATGGTTCCCCTGTGGCTTCAGCAGATGTGGAGGCCCCTCGCTCACTTTCCTGCTGCTCCTGTCTCGACACCTTTGGTGGGCATCCTTTGGGGTGGCGAGCCTCTGAGGGCTCGTCAACAGTCTGCTGCTCCTGCGGCTGTGCAGGGGTTGAGACGTCTATCTCACTTGGGTGTGGACTCCGGTGGGGCTCTGATCGAGGGCTCTGCAGTAGCATGGAAGTGTGAGCGCCTGGAGAGGAACCCCCACTTCCTTGAGGTCTGCCACCAACCTCTCTCTCATGGGTCAGCTCCCCTTCCGCGCCTGTAAGTGGCTGGAGAGCACCTTGCTGCACATCAGGGGGGCCATGGGGACCCGTATCTGCAATGGCAGTCCAACTCAGAAGGACTTCCATGAAGGTCTGGTTTCTATGTTCAATAGATGCCCATCGCTCCTCAAGAGATGTCATTCTATTCTGAACACTCACCATGTTTTTCATACCCTGGCGCCTAACCTCCTCCATGGCCGTAGCCCTCCTCTCCTCTACTGTAGCCCGCCTTACCATGGAGGCAGCAATCATTTCCATGTAGGTAGCCATCCTTTCCATGTTGATGCGCTCGTGTGCCAATGACTCCACAAAGGCTCTGCTCATGTTCGCTATGGACTCCTCCATTCACTCCACACTCGCAGCGACCCTAGAGACAAAACCTGCCAGAGACTCCTGCATCTGTGCATGGAGTTCCATCACCTCTGATCTTTTGGATGGACCCAGAGGCAGAGGGTAGACATGCAGCTGAGCCAAGCTGGCAGAGTCCTGCGCCCTCCAACGAGGACTCTCCACTGCTATCCCTGTCTCCACAATCTGCTGATGCTCACTTGTGAGCTGTGATACACCAGGAGACAACACTACTCTATGTCCCGAAGGTCCCAGCGAGGTGTGTGTGTCTGCGCTGGTGCTGGGTGCGCTTATTTCTGCTGACGCTGTGCCCTCAGAGGTTGCAGATTCCTCTGAGGAGTCTGGAAGCTCAGGCTCTTCCTCCTGGACAGTGGGGACGGGGGCTCTTGATGATCCTGTGGGGGAGTAAAGGAAAGAGTTAGAGATGTGAGGTCAAGGTTACATGCACATTGCATATTGCAGATGATCATAAGTCCATCTGTTATAGCTTCAGAATCATTATCAGCGACTCATGCAATGTTAGTGAGAGAGATGGAAAACGATTCTGTCACCAGCTTGCTGTGATGCACCCATCTGTCCGCCCCCAACGTGCGCATCTTTTTTAACCCCAACAATTTCCAGGACGGCTTCCTCCCAGGGTGTGAGCTGGGCTAATGATGGTGGGCCTCCTCCTGTCCTGGCTCTTTCCCTTTTATTGTGAGCTCTCTTTTCCTGCAATGAGGGAGACAAGTGGAGGTTGAGTGAAAATGAAGGAGTGAGTGTAGAGATTGCATAGCATAGATACTTAGAAGGAGACAAAGATGGAGTGAGGTTGCAAGACCAAGGGCCCTCCCTGTGTGTTGTCAGTTGTGTTCAAAGCATCAGAGTGATAGGGAGTGTGAGGGCTGCATGGTGGAATAGTTATGTGATTGTGAGCATAGAGAGAGAGGGAATGGGTAAGAGTGCATGGATGTGAGTGTCAAGTGAGATGTGGAGGAAGAGATTGCTAAAGCTGAGTGCTGGTGAGGAAAGGCAATGGGGATCAGAATGAGGGTGATGGAAACTTCATACTTACTTTTCCAGTGCGTTGAAGGTCATGGAATCTTTTCCTGCACTGCATTCAGGTGCGCCATGTGACCACCAAGGAGTTGACCTCCCAGCCACCTGTATCCACACAGCCTTGGTCTGACTGGGAGGCCTCTTCCTCCCTGATGAAGGGAACAGGACCTCCCTGTGGGCCCTAGCCCCATCCACCAATGCCTGTAGTGCTGCCTCGTCAAACTTAGGAGCTGCTCTTGGCCTCCCGCTGGCCATTGTTCCTGCAGGTTCCTGTGCCATCAAATGGAGAAAACTTGGCAGTCTGCAGAAGAAGCAAGGCTTGCTGTGGACCTTAAATGCAGTAGCAATGATGACCTCATCGGAGGGGACTTTCAGTCATGAAAAACCCATTTGCAAAGGCTTCCCACACGTTGGAAATCAATTGGCCAATTGAGTTAAAATTGCATCAATCTCCCACATCCATTTAGATTCGTGTGGGAAACACGAAATTCGGGGAACACGCCAATAGCCCACGGCTGAGTTAAAATCAAGGCCCTCTTGTCCGAAGACAGCATTTCCATCAGATTTCTTCAAACTTTTATAACCCAATTTGTTTGGACCAGTTACCTTCCTTATCTTATATTTTAAGCCAACCTTAAGGTCCTTTTGCTTATTGCCAATTTTCTTCATTAGAGTAGATAGTTACAATCTCGTTATTACAGTTCGAACAATGGGATTCCATTTAACCCAGACATTTGGGAGTGATCTATTTCTCTTCCTTGTTAGTCATCCACAAGGTTCCTTTAATTAAACTTATTGCTTTCTTAATGTTAATCAGTTTTTTTACTCCAAGGTTGTTTCTAAAAACTCATTAGGGTCACCAGTTTTAGTGGATTCTTGTCTGACAGGGCCAACACTCTGTCAAGGCAGAGCAGACCTCCCTCCAGGACCAGGTTTACATGAGTGAAAAGATTGCACAGCGCATCCCCAGCAACATTTACGGGAAACTGTAAGTGTGCTTTGTCAGTGTATCATATTACTTCATGGCAAGAGTTTCTCTTACCACCCTTATCAGGACTGTGCTCATCGCCCATCTTGGGTGGACACCTGGTGATCTCTGAGTGAGGGGGCGGATGGTGAAGCTGCATTCACTGCAAACCCCAATTTAAGTTTTACTGCCATGGAGAGTGTATCAGGAGACACGGCCACCATGACAGGTTGTACGGAGTTGGGACTAAACAGATGATAGCTGATGCAAGCAGGTTGGGAATGGAGTACGGGGTATGTAGGAGCAAAATGTATCTGAAAGGGAGGACACTATTGCGGGTTGAAGCAGCTACTTGATCGGCTGTTGTTGGCAGTTTGAGTGACTAGGCCAAGGAGTCACTATTACTGTCGGGGCTGAAAAGGCTACATGAATATCTTTCTTAAAACAGTAAATTTGTCCAGAGCATTTAAACTATGCCGTAATATTACCTTACCTCACAGCAGAAGGCAGCATGATGTCCCAGCAAAAGCAAAAAGAGTTCACAGTCCCATGCCAGTGGCCAGAGCTTGCAACTGCAGGAAAACTTAAAGCATTATCTCCTTGTATTTCAGCATATTTACTCTCACTGTAGATGTTAATTATGACATGTTAGGCTGTCATGTAACATTAATTCAAAAACTGGAGCGTTAAATACATTGGAAACACCCATTGCAGCATCACCTACAGGCATAACAGGTACTGCAGGAAATGTTGACACTTTTATCAAGGGTTTTCCCATTGAGACAGTGTAAAGATAGGACTTTTCAATGCATTTTAAAATAGAATGCTGCGACCCACTCAGTGATTTTAATACATGTACCACACAGAGGAAAAGTGGCAAGCATGTAGTACATAAGGCAGTAGAAATGAAAATGACAGCATTATGCATGTTAATTTATACAGATCAAGATTGGAAACATGTACTGATTGAAAGGTTTTTACAGGCAAAATCATCCTGTCTTAATCCCTCTGCTCTTACATTTAAAAGCCAAATTGGGAAATAATCAGAAGCAGCAGTGTGGAGTAAACAGTGATTCAATTAACCACTAACATCATATGAACAAATGTTGTAGATCTGTTTAGAAGAGAAAGTTTGAAAGGTCAGGAGCCAAAAGAGATTAGAAGCGAATAGAGAACTCAGAATGCTCCATATTATTCAGATACACTGTGATTTACACAATATTTTACATTAATATGTTCATGTACAGTGTTTGTACACATCTCATGTATTGGCAATGCAGTGCTCAGAAAGATAATGGTAATGGATTTAATACCATCTCCTCTCTTAAAGAGCCAGGAGAACCCAGTCACCACCTGACTGAACTTGAGGAGCATCACCAACCATGGCACCAACTATTGCCACTATATAGTTGCGCACAATGTGGAACGAGCAGAGAGTGAACTGCAGGAGAAATCACAATAAACTTTTGTACAGAAATATGGTGCACTCGCCATTAGTTATTTGAAAAGCGTCATGGAATTATTATTACAGGTGCATCATGATTGATTGATTTTCCATCACTTCTGCTGACAAAATTGTATTGCACAGCTCCACTCCCCACCCTGTTACTATTATACATATTCATTACTTTGTTTGCAAGGTACGAAAATCTATTTAAAAAGGCACTCAACTCCTTTTCCAAGATATAAAATATGGCACATATACAGTGTTTGACTAGTTGGCAAAACCAGATTATCCTCCTGTTTTTTTTAACAATAGTTATTTACTTTATGGTTTATTGCCTTTCATTTTCCTCACATCACTATTAGTGTGAATGCTGTTAAATGTATCTACAAATTGACTCCTTAAGTTGTACTAGACAGTTTAATTCGCAGCTGTCAGTTTTATTGCTGAATAATCTATATGCCATTCTAAAAGTGCATAGTTCAGCGTGGTTGTGTTCAACTGGGAATTTGTTTCACACAGAAAGAAAGAATCACGCACATTAAAATTTAAAATATATAACCTTCAGCAGTTTCCCTCTGGCCAAGTTTTATGTTTGTTATTGTGCTATGTTACAACAAGCTGAGAACTTTGATTACAAGTGTTAGAATTGGCAGAAGCACAAACATGTGTCTAATATGCAAATCCTTCTTTACATTTATGCTGATGTTAATATGAATCGCTGTGAAATCTGACCTGCCCAGGTCTGAGCAAATGACAGGAAAGTTGTTGGATAAGTTATTTCTGTCAGTCGCTTACCATTTCAATAAGCTCACCCATAAAAGGGCGGATACATTAAATGCCCCCATCACTTCTGGTGGAAAGTGATCAGGCAAAGCTCACTAGAGCATCCTGCGAGCAGTTTCCTGCCCCTGTCTGCTGGAGTTACCCTGTGTCCCCAGCACAACCGGCAGGGGACAAGCGCAGCTGCACGTCCTTACCCCCGTGGAGGAGATGGTGCTCGCTATCATTGGAGCAGCCATCGCTGAGGTGTGGCCAACGGCGGGGCTGAAACAATAGAAGATGACAGAACCCTCATGCCTAATCCTCCTTCTCACATCCCACTTTGCCCTCATCCCACAATCTCTTCTGATTTATAAGCTGCAGATGGTGTAAGCATGCACCTCTTTCTTTCCCCCCTCCCTCCCCGCACCACAATCCTACCCTTGTGCCTTTCTCCTTTCAAATACCCAAGATCTGCAACCAGCCAGGCAGTGGTGGAAGAGCAACAGGTGGAAGAGGAGGAAGACAGTCATGATGAAGCAACACCGTCACTCGATTTCACACTCGCAGCCAGCAGCTCAGATACTTGTAATGATATCAGCAAATAGTGATGATATTTGTCTGTGTTTGATTACTTATGCCTTACAGCATATTTGTCTGTGTTTTTGATTACTTGTGCCTGACCAGCAGAGGTCATGTGAGAGACAAGCAGTCCAGAGGAGTTTTACTTTCAGTTTCATTCTAGATGCATCACAGCATAGTGTGTTCTGTAAAAAGCTGTAGAAAGTCTTGAACAAGACTTTAGATTAAACAACATTCTCTTTCAGAAATGAGTCTTTATTGAACCCAAAAAGAAATCAAAACATGATGTCAGAAGTGGCTGAAAGAGAAAAAATCTGAAGTTAGCAACTTGATGGGACAGTGAAAGCAGTTGTGGCAAGTAAGCGAAATCAGCTCTCCACATATTAGCAAGCCAGAAGAGAACATCGTTGCTTACCATTAGAGAATAGCTAACGAAGTGTAAAAATGGAAGGTTTACTCCCACCGGCGACGCTTCAATTGACAGGTAATGTGGCTGAAAATTGGAGAAGGTTCAAACAACGTTTAGAGTTGTATTTAGCGGCAATCGGAGCTGATGAGAAAAGTGATAAACAAAAATCGTCCGTGTTCTTACATGTCGTGGGTGATGCAGCGCTGGAGGTATATAATAATTTCATATTTGCTGTTGATGGAGACAAAATGAAGCTAGATAAAATAATGGAACAGTTTGAGGCCTACTGCATACCTAAACGCAACGTGACCTTTGAGAGGCACAAATTTTTCACATGTGTACAGAAAGTCGGCGAGACTATTGATCAGTATGTGACTGAACTGAGAAACCGGAGCAAATCGTGTGAATTTGGGGGACTCACAGACTCGCTGATAAAAGATAGACTGGTGTGTGGTATTCCAGATAATGGTCTAAGGGAAAGGCTGCTAAGAGAGCAAGATCTAGACCTGGGAAAAGCCATAGCATTGTGTAGGGCTACAGAGACTGTGAAGTTGCAGGCAAAGGAGCTGTTCAGTGACAGTAGCTGCAACGTGGATGCAGTGAGAAAGAACGGATACAAACCGTTTAACAAAGAGAGCGCCAATGTGAAAAAAGAGACGTGGCCAGCAAACGAAAATGAAAGAGACAATCGGAAGTCATGTAGTCGATGCAGTACACAGCATCCACCAAGAAAGTGTCCAGCATATGGTAAAACATGCAATAGATGCAACAAAAACAACCATTATGCCCGTTGCTGTAAGAACCAAGCGCAACAAAGCAAGGTCCATACAGTAGATGAAAGCGAGATAGAGGAAGTCAATGTAGATGTTGTGCCTGAAAACAAAAAAGAAAGAGACTGGATGTTGACACTAAAAGTGAATGACATACACATTCCATTTAAATTGGATACTGGAGCACAAGTTAATGTGATATCAGAGACCGATTTTAAGAGAATTAGACCCAGACCAAAGTTACATGGAATACAAGTGAAAGTGACCGGATACTCAGGTACTGATATACCAGTGAAAGGAAAATGCATTGTCAAAGTAACACACAAGGACAGAGAGCACACGCTAGCATTAATCGTGGTGCCAAAGGATGTGCAAGCCATACTAGGGTTAAAAGCCTGTGAGAGACTGAACCTGGTAAAGAGAGTCCTCGTTGTGGAAAGCGAAGGAGAGACAGTCTATGATGAACTCATGAAAGAGTACAAAGACCTATTTAAGGGTCTAGGCTGCATTCCAGGAGAACACACGATCAGAGTAGATAAAAGTATGACACCGGTCATACATCCATGCAGAAAAGTTCCGTTTGCTCTTCAAAAGCAACTGAAGGCAGAGTTGGACAGGATGGAAAGCCTGAACGTGATTCAGAAGATAGATGAGCCAACTGAGTGGTTGAGTTCCCTCGTCGTAGTGGACAAAAAGAATGGAAAGCTCAGAATTTGCCTGGATCCAAGAGATCTAAACAGAGCAATAAAGAGAGAGCACTTCAAGCTTCCTACGTGTGAGGAAATCATGGCACAGTTTGCAAATGCAAAATATTTCAGCAAGTTAGATGCGTCCTCAGGATTTTGGCAGATGAAGCTGGATGAAGCAAGTTCAAGACTGTGCACGTTCAACACTCCATTTGGCAGATACAGATTCCTAAGGTTACCATTTGGCATTGCCTCAGCTCCTGAAGTGTATCACAAGACTATCCATATGATCTATGAGCACCTGGAGGGAGTTGATACATCAATGGATGACATCATAGTATGGGGAACCACGAGAACTGAGCATGACGAGAGACTGAAAAAAGTGCTGGAAGCAACAAGGAAAACAAACCTGAAGCTGAATAGAGAGAAATGCCAGCTCGGGGTGACAGAACTGACATTCGTGGGAGATATCCTTAGCAGTGAGGGCATCAGACCAGATCCCAGAAAGGTGTCCGCCATTGAGAATATGCCAAGGCCACAATGCAAAAAGGACGTGCAGAGGTTTAATGGAATGATCAACTACATGGGTAAATTCATATCCAACCTCTCAGAAAAAATAGCGCCACCGAGAAGACTAACGGAAAAGAACATAGAATGGGAATGGAATCATGAGCATGAGAAGTCATGGAGCGATCTAAAGAAACTGCTCACAGAGGAACCAGTTCTGAGGTTTTATGACCCAGCGAGACCCATCAATATATCATCAGATGCATCACAGAGTGGGCTCGGTGCCGTTCTTCTGCAACAATATGACTACTGGCAACCTATTGCATATGCATCGCGCTCAATGACAGACGTGGAGACGCGATATGCTCAAATAGAAAAGGAGCTGCTCAGCATCACATACGCCTGTGAAAGATTTCACCAGTTTGTGGCAGGACAAGCAATCAGTGTAGAGACTGACCATAAGCCCTTGATTGCATTGTTCCAAAAGCCACTGAATAGCTGTCCGCTTAGAATACAAAGAATGATGATCAGGCTGCAACGCTATACACTGAATGTTGTGTACACACCGGGTAAGCTGATGTATACAGCAGACACGTTGTCCAGAGCTGTTGACCCAAGTGAGCCCGCAAACACCACAATGGATGAAAAAGTGAACGCCTACGTGGACATGATCACAAGTGCACTGCCCATAGCAGATGCAAAAATGGAGCTCATAAAGACTGAGACAAACAAAGATGAAACAATGAGACGACTGAGAAAAAGCATCTTGGATGGATGGCCCAACATGAAGCAAGACTGCTCACCTGATATAGCAGAGTACTGGAACTGCAGGGCGGAACTATCAGTGGTCGAAGACATCATCTACAAAGGAAGTAAAATAGTTATCCCAAAGAGTCTAAGAGAGATGCTAAAAAAGATCCATGGAGGACATCTGGGAATCGAAGTGTAAGAAAAGAGCACGAGAGGTGATGTACTGGCCACGAATCAACCAAGATGTGACAAATGAGGTGTCAAACTGCACAATATGCCTGAAATATCGAGCAAGCAATCCGGTAGAACCACTAAAGCCACACCCAGCACCAGACAGACCTTACCAGAAGGTAGGCGCTGACCTATTTGTATGTCAAGGGAAGGACTATCTTGTCGTCACAGACTATTACTCCCTGTATCCAGAGGTTTGTAGACTGTACACCACCACTGCAGAAGCTGTGATAAGAAGTATGAAAGCCATATTCTCCAGACATGGCGTGGCAAGCGAGGTCTTCACAGACAACGGACCCCAGTTTAACAATGCAAATTTCCGACACTTTGCCAAAGAGTGGGACTTTGTCCACACAACGTCAAGTCCTCACTATCCACAGTCCAATGGACTAGTGGAAAAATCGGTCCAGACAGTGAAAAGACTGATGTACAAGGCAAAAGACAGTGGAACTGACTTCTACCAAAGCATGCTTGTGTACCGCACAACGCCGCTCGAGTGTGGTATGTCACCAGCCCAACTCCTGATGGGATGTCGGCTAAGGTCAAACCTACCCATCCCGGAGAACCTCCTGAAAACAAAAGAGGGGGAGAAAGTGAGGAAGTTCAAAGAGCAACAGAAAGAAAAGCAAAAGTACTACTATGACAGAGGAACACAGAACCTACCTGAACTCCACACTGGTGACCAAGTAAGGTTGAAAGACAAAACAAACACATGGACTCAGAAGGGAACTGTCCTGAGTGAAGTTCAACCAAGATCATACACCATTCAGACAGATGAGGGTGCTGTTCTGAGAAGAAATCATCGAGATCTTCTCATGGGACCAGCCACAGCAGGTCAAGAGACTGATACTGGTGAACAACCTGATCACACAGCTGAGAACCAATCATCTGAGGCAACAACTCAGATTCAAGGACAATCAATCAGAAAATCCTCAAGACACGTGAAACCTCCTGAGAGACTCATTGAGCAAATTTAAGGACTATTGTTAAAGAAGGAAGTAATGTTATCTTATTCTTTCTTCAAGTTCTAGTGTATTGACATATTTCATGTGAACACACAAAGCAAGGGTAAAAAACCTTGATCATGATAATGATAATGTAAGTTCATTAAATGTTGTTAGTTAAAAGTAAAATACTTTTGTTTTAAGAAAGGGAGATGTAATGATATCAGCAAATAGTGATGATATTTGTCTGTGTTTGATTACTTATGCCTTACAGCATATTTGTCTGTGTTTTTGATTACTTGTGCCTGACCAGCAGAGGTCATGTGAGAGACAAGCAGTCCAGAGGAGTTTTACTTTCAGTTCCATTCTAGATGCATCACAGCATAGTGTGTTCTGTAAAAAGCTGTAGAAAGTCTTGAACAAGACTTTAGATTAAACAACATTCTCTTTCAGAAATGAGTCTTTATTGAACCCAAAAAGAAATCAAAACAATACTAACACTGCGCGTAATTTAGCGGATAGCTTAGAGGTGAGTCACCTTGCACGCATGGCCTGCAGCCAAGGCAGGGAGCAAGGGTAGCGCAGGTGCAGCTCTCCAGTGGGAGATGCTGCACATGACTTCTGCTGCAGATGGCTCAGATGAGCACTTCGATGGGGTATTGAAGATTTAACATTGGATGGTTTGATTCATAAATTTGCTTTGGAATGTTTGTTTTGTGGTGGCTTTTATTGTCGTATTATGATCAAGCAGACGCTATGCTAGTCAGTGACAGAGGGAAGGTAAGGTGAACTTTTGGAGAATGGGGAATTGAGGTTACCATTACTTGTATCGCACTCGGATATGTTCATCACGGACAGCCCAGGCAGAAAGTGGCTGTCTAGCTTGCCATCTCCCTAACTCTTCCTCCTCCTCCTCTTGCTCCTCAGTTGCTCATTGTATAGCTGGTGGCAAGGGCTGGGCCCTCATGATGGCGAGGTTCGCAGCAGAGCACCACGAATCTTCACACCCGCTCCGTTGAGTACTGCAGGGCTCCTCCAGAGCAGTTCAGGTAGTGGAAGCGTTGTTTCAGTCTGCTCTATCACATTTTGTGTGTCAGCTTGGCTTTCATTTTATGAATGCTGCGCACCGGAGTCATGAGCCATGTCATCAGTAGATAGCCCTTGTCACCCAATAGCCAACCTTTCGTTTGTTGTGGTGGCTCAAATTCAGATGGCACCGCGAATTGTCGCAGAATGAAGGCATCATGACTGCTGCCAGGGTACCGAGCATTGACCCGCATAATTTGCTGCCTATATTTGCACACCAGCTGGGCGCTGAGGGAATGAAATTCCTTTCAGTTGCGATACATCTCAGGGTTCACATGCAGTGCCCGCAAAGCGACGTGTGTGCAGCCTATGGCACCCTGCCCCATGGGAAAGCCTAAATTCCTAGCGAAGCTGCGTACTCGCTCCACCAGCTGGTCTCTGGCAAACAACAATGAAATGTAGTCAGCTCTTTTTGAATACAGAGCCTCAGTGACCTCGCTTATGCAACAGTGGACAGCAAACTGCGAGATGTTGCAAATATCTCCAGCTCCAGCCTGGAAGGAGCCCGACACATAAAAGTTCATGGCCACGGTTACCTTCACAGTGTAAGTTACAGGGTTCTCAAAATTCCCGCACTCCCCGAGTTATGGATCAAGGGACCCTGTTTTGGACAAGTTATTAAAAGCAGGGTACCCAAAATGGCTTCTGTAAACCTCGTGACCAATACTGACAGGATTTTTAAAACCAGGGCTCTGCCAACAAGCAGGCCTGGAGACGAAACATTAAAATGCAGGAATTCGTGAGAACAGGACTCTCGAGAACCAGCTAGACAAAGTAAACACGGAATACGCATTTATTTGAATTGAATCAAATCAAAGTAGAATGGACCTTTTAATGATGGCCATTACCTTTCTGCATGTTTAATTGATAACAGCTCACAGTAGCCATCAAGTTAGGATGGAGCCAATCAAGCCTTATCCATAACAAAGCAACCAGGACATCGGGACATTAGACCCGGAGACAACCACTCCTAAGGTCGTTAAAACAAATGGTTGTAATCATTCAAACCAAGCCCGCCAAAAGTTAAACAATGGACTGACCTGATTTGGTGCGCAGATAAGGAGTGCAAGAATGGGTATAACTGTAGGTCCATCAGTAGCAATCGCTCTCTTCGCTTTCTTGCATTGACTCTTGTTGGGCCTTGGCCTGCTGCCACTCATACTCGTGCCCTGGCCTCGTGGCGGGTTCTCTTCTTGCTCCCCGCACCACTCAACAACCAAGGACGCCCATTACACCGGGCCCAAACGCAGGAGCAGAACGAAACCCGAGTTCAAAGTCATACAGGACACATAAGCCACAAAAAGGGCAGACGAAACGAGACGAGACAAGACGAGACGAATAAAAAGGTAAAACCCGACAAGAGCAGAGAAGGGCAGCAGAAGACACATAGGTAAAAACCAAACGCTTAGTTATAAGCTGGCATTTGGGGAAGAAGTTAGCAGTGTATGCTTGGACAGTGAGAATAAGTTGGCATTTGAACACTGCAAATAAACAGGCATTAGACGCGAGTGTCCATGCCCGCGATGAATATGCTAGCATTCAAAGGATGGGTAGCAAAATCTTGTAAGCAGTGAAAACCGCCAACCGATCTACGACCATAACGTAACCGCCGCCGACCGCCCGAGGGAGAAGAAGAAGAAAACCCATCACGACGAGACGACGACGCTAGCTAAGGAGAGGGAAGGTGTGTCGCACCAACAACTCCAGCACCGCGCCCTGAGACCACATGGCGATGGGGTACCCCAAAGGACAGAGGAAATGAACCTCAAAACTCACAACCGTTAAAAGCAACAGGTTTTGGACTGGTGAGCATGAATTCCTGGCCCCTCATAGCTTAATCTAGTTAGGTATAGCGGGTGGGATAAGGATAAGGGGGATTGTTAATGTAGTTGTTTTTCCCTCGATGTGCCGTGTGTTCCCCATTCCCTGTATAAGTGTAATTGTTTATGCCTGTATTTTTTTTATCAGTAATTTCTCATAAGACTGTGTTTTATTCTGTTTTAATAAAATCTTGGTTTTCTTACACCAAACCACTTGTCTACTTGATTTTCTGTATCGCCGCCTGTACCTTAGTCCGGTGTCTAGAACCCAGGGGTGTGGGAGCGATTCAAACCGCTCACAGGACAGTCAGAGGCGAAGCTGACTGGGCGCACACGCCACCCCCTACAGAAAATGGCAACCGCAGCAGGACTCCGGCAACAGGGTTGCGATACAGTAGACAATGGTTCGGATGAGCAAACCATGATGGAGGAAAGGATTTCTGATTATGTGTTTAGCAAGGTGACTATCACTAAGAAGTGGATCACCACTCTGTTAAGGGCTGGGCGTCCGGTAGATGCAGCAGCTAAGTGGACAGAGGGGAAGGAACACAAGAAGTCCTTAGAGAAAGCAGTCTGGCTGATGTGTTTCAAAAAGCAGGTCCAGCTTTTGGACAGGCTCGTTGCAGCACTGGCAGCCAAGTTAAAGGAGTCAGCCCTGGAGATCCAGGATAAGGCTCTAGCAGGGGAGAAGTTAATGGTAGCATTGCAGGCCCTGAATCAGGAGAGGTTGTATTTAATGGGAGAACACAAGGCCCTGTTGGAATACCTACAGTGCCAAGTCACCGAAGCTAAGGGTAATGAGTTAAGGTTGTGGGAAAAGAATGCCCGCCTAGCAAGGCAAGTTAGGGAACAGGAGGAGAAAGTACAGGTGGTAAAGGCAGCTTACAAGTTAGCGAGCGAACAGGGGTTTGAAGATGCAGATCATGGCCCCTGCAAGGAGCGGATAGAAAATCTGAGCCTGGCCCTGAGGAAGGCAAAAGGCATGGTGTGCCTCATAAGCCCAAAGACAGGTCAGGCGGATTTTATGGGGAACGAGGGGAGGACAGTTAAAACATCACTGGTAGTGCCCAGGGACGACCCGGTTGAGGAACAGGAGGACTCACGACTGCCACCCATAGCGCCAGGTTTCAGCGAGGTCTGGCAGCAAGGGGGGGTGGAGCCAGAGGTGGGGGCGGAGGTGGAGCAACCCCCGCCAGAGAGGTCAGAGCTGGGACCGATGTGCCCAGCTCGGCATCGGAGGTTCGGCCCACCTGTTAATGGCGACGATGAGGGACCCCTCCAAAACCAGTTCGTATTACCCTATAGCACCCAACAGCTTAGGGCTATGGTGAGCCATATCCCAAAGCTCTCCGAAAAGGGAGACCCCTCGATCCACTTCAGGGAAGTAGAGCAGGCAGCCAGCGTCAACGACTGCGATGGCGCTGAACAGGACAAAATGCTGCTATTTTCCCTGGAGAGTAGGCTCCTCCAATCCCTCTCTGACGAGTGTAAGAAAGGGCAGAGTGGGTATGAGGCGCTCAGGGATGAAGTTCTGGAGGCCATGGGGATGAATGAGGGAAGTCCTTTCTCCTGTGTGGAGAAGACGGTCCAGCTCGCAGGGGAAACCCCGCAGGCTTTCGCGGACCGGTTACGGCCGGTGTACCGGAGTGCCTGTCCGGGGACGCCGAACCGAGCGTTCCTGAACGGGGATCCACTGGCCCATTGGCTCCGTTGCCTGGTGGCGAACAGCTTGCCACAGGTCCGGGCCAAGGCGGAAGTCTGGTTCGACCCCAAGAACCCCCAGACCACCGAACTTACGGTGATCAGACAGTTCACTCTAGCCTATAAAAACGGTAGGGGAACCGATGCACACCCACCCAAGGGGCAGGTGCATGAGGTAAAACCCAGACCGGGTAGGAAAGAGTGGCACCAGGAAGGGAATAACCCCCCCAACACAAAGACGAATTGTTACGGGTGTGAGAAGGATGGCCATTGGCGGAAGGAGTGCAAAAACCCTTGGAAAGACAACAAGGAAAAGAATTCCACAGCCCCAGCCCAAAAGGCGGAGGCGGGAATCCCTCTCGCAGCAGTCGAGTCAGTGTTGGACATCATGAGGTCCATATTGACTGTCCAAGGGAGGGTAGCAGCCACTACAGGTGCGCTGACCCCATCCGCCCCATCCAACCCACAGCCCTGACTAGAACCAGCGCAGCCTGTCGACCTGTGTCCCCCTGAAAACGATGAGGGGAGCAGGCCCTGCGTTAAGATGCGGGTGGAGACGGTGCAGGGGAGATATTCAGTGGACACTGGAGCTTCCAGCACGGTGGTCCATTTTGAAGACCCGACCAATCCACCCAGGTCTAACAAGGTCCCATTTAGCCCAATGGGAGCCACAGGGAACGAGCAGGCTGGGGAAATGGCCAAACTTTTGGCCATAGTTTTGGGATCCCTCCCTACCACGTGGGAGGGTAACCAAAGGTCCAACGAGGTAGCCGAGCAGAGGGCTAGGGAAGGAGAGTGTTGGGATCCCTGTAGAGCAGGCCCGGTAGCCGCAGTCCGGGACAAGGGAGGCACACAGCGGGTAGCTTTGGCCCCGGACCTAAAGCAGGTCCAGGCGATCCCGTCTGTAAGGCCGTCCCGGTAAAGAAAGAGCATGGGGAGTCCCTAGAAGGCCCATTCGGGGCAGCGGACGAGGTTTTAAAACAGGCTGCTGGTTATATTAATCAGTGCAAACTGTTTAAACCCGAAAGGAGGAAGCAGTCAGTTGGGGTAGGGCATGAGGATAGAGATCCTCAGCCTGCAGCAGGAGCGAGTTCACAGACTGCACAGGCAGGCGTGGTGGCTTGCTTAAGGGGAGGGGCCATCCCGGCCACCGATTGGGACACCCCCCCCCTCTTCTGGGATCCAGATGGGGAGGGACCCGAGGGTGAAGACCCCGCCCCTAACCCTGGTGTAGAGGAGGAGGGACCTGAGGTCGAAGACCCCGCCCCGGACCCAGTTTTGGGACCTGGGGACGGAGACTCTCATCCTGCAGCAGCAGGCTGCGAAGAGTTACCCGCCCCTAGCCCAGGCTCGGGAGAGGTGAAGCCTGAGGGCAAAGATCCCCAGCCAGCGGTAGTGGTAAGCCCACAGGCCACACCAGAGGGGGCAGCGGTTCGGGTTAAAGGCCCACCAGCCAAGAAAACCCAACCCGGCAAGGTCCCTAGAAGGTCCCCACTGACGCCCCAGCCAAGGAAACCCTGGTCACCAGCTCCCCAGTTTAAATGGACAGCCTCCCGAGTCAGGGGGAAGTCAAAGGACAGAGGTCCCCATCCGGCAGCCACGGGCGGCGAGCAACCAACAGTGTAGGACAGTGCGGTCACGCCGGAGGAAGCAGTGGGCTGCAGTTCTGACAGGGATTAGGCTGGCCACCCGGAGACGGGCAGCGGATGTACATAGTTTAGGTAATTTAAGTTTTGGTTATTGTTAAGTTTTAAGTTTAGGTATTTAGCTTAAGTTCGTGTGTTCTAGCTTAAGTTAAGTAAGGTGACGGGTAGTTTTAATTAAGTAATGGTCTGCTAAGAGTGTGTGTATTTGAGTCGAGGTCGCAAGGCTCGAATATGCTTCACCCAAGCCAGAGAATCTCTTGGGGACCTGGCTGTATGTTTTTGCATCTGTTGCAGAAAGACTTTCAGGATGAAGGGGAGCGTAATCCTACTCGCCCTGAGCCTGGGAAAAGAGGCGACGAGGAAGACTCTCACATCTATGGGTGCTTGGGGGAGAGAGCACCTATAGCAACCGATGGAAGCGGCGAACGGGATGTGGAGGAGACCGCCGTCTACTTCCACGAGAGAAGGTGGCCAGGGTGGCTGGGGTCCAATTCATCTCAGTACTCCAGCCAGACTGGGTTCATGTACGGGGAGGCCTCCCTCCTGTGCCCCAGGGTACAAGTCGTTACCACAAGGGTCAGCGTCACCGTAGGGAAACGTGTATATTTAACATGCAAGGGACACATTCCTCTGGATAGGTGGTGGTGGCTCAGAAAGCTGAGCAAAGATATGAGAAACCCCGCAGTCAAGTGGGAACGGTTGGGGAACAATACCCACCGGACGATTACGGGAACTCACGGAGGATTAAGTTTGTGTTGGGACAAGTGGTGGGAACCGGATCAAGGGATTTATATCTGTATGTGGGGGTCAGAGAGAGTCTGCCCCGCAGGCATATCTGTAGGATTCGCAAAATTGGACTTTATATTAATAAGGGTCAAATGGCAGAAGAGGCCGTGATTTTAAAGACTGTTTTAAAAGAAGCCCAGAAAAAGGGGCATACAAAATGGCCGCAATACCATGTGACCAGCTTATTGGGACACTTTAAAATGGTTCCTGCGCAACCTCAGACAGCTTTGTGGATTCAACCCACAGCAAGTTCTGGAAGCCGTTTCTGAGAGAACGAAACCAGACCCACACGTATGTGTTGAATCCGTGATTCTCAAAGTATGATGTTTTCCAATAACTACACGGAGGCTGTAACTTAACAATCAACAGGTGTTTACTTGAGGAGGGTAGTCTAAAGACTGACAGTACAGAGGCATGCTCAAGGCTTATATACAGGTGTGGTCACTGCCGGTACTACAGTATACAGGAGCTGTAAAAGTAGTTCTCTCTTAAAGGTACATACACTACAATTCCTCCCCTTTCAGATTAGCAGTACCCATAATGTTCAAATAACAATTAACACTTTAACATGCACATTAAACTGAAATAGTCCATTTATAGATTCAATCTTTGGGGCGGCTTCCTGATCCTTTCTGGATAGCGCCTTTCCTAAGGTTCTTGTTCTTGGTGCGGAGGCGATTCTGGCCCCTTTTCGTCGGTTATTTCATCAGTTACCACAGCTACTGTTTCTGAGGTAGATGCTACCGGTATGTCAGGTTCATCTCCAGGGACGCGAGACATGGGGTTGACTTGTTCCTGTGATGCTAAGATCTGGTCGACGTGGCGTCTCACAATGTTCTCCCCGACATCCACTGTGTACATTAATGGCCCCTGCCGTGTGCATATTGTTCCGGGTTGCCATTTCTCTGTTTGGAAGTCACGGGCCAAGACTGGTTGTCCTACATTGAAGCTCCTTGTTGGCTTCTCATTGATGTGCTGGAATTGTTTATCCTCAACATTCCTTCGCACATTTGGTCTGAGCAAATCCAGATGAGATCTCAACCTTCGGTTAAAGAACATCATGGCCGGGGTCTGGTTGGTAACTGCATGCGTCGCATTTCTGTAGGCTAACAGGAAATTGTCCACCTTATGCTGTAGTGGAATTTCATCATCGCACATGGCCTTTATCGCCTTTTTAAAGGTTTGTACGAACCTCTCAGCCAATCCATTTGTGGCTGGATGAAACGGGGCGGATGTGTAATGCCTTACCCCATTCCTTCTCATAAATTTCCAAAACTCTTCGGACACAAACTGTGGTCCATTACCAGAGCAAATCTGCTCTGGCAAGCCGTTCCTGGCAAATATGGTCCGTAGGACTGCAATCGTTTTCTCTGTAGTGGTTGAGGACATTTTTATCACCTCAGGCCATTTCGAGTGAGCATCCACTGCTATTAAGAACATTGAGTCCATGAATGGACCAGCAAAATCAATATGCACCCATTGCCATGGAGAGGAGGGCCACTCCCATGGGTGCAGAGGGGCATGTGGTGGTGCATTTTGGACCTTCTGGCATCCTGAGCAGCTCTTGGTTAGGTCCTTGATTTGTTGATCGATCCCCAGCCACCACACATAAGCCCTAGCAAGGCTTTTCATTTTCACCCCTCCCAGATGACCTTCGTGAAGCTCATTGAGCACTCTCTCCCTTAACTTGGGTGGAATTACCACTCGGGATCCACACATCACTGTCCCCTGGTGTACTGACAGCTGTTCTCTTCTGGATGAGAATGCTGGCAACAGTGAGTCGCCATGTGTTGGCCATCCCCTCACCGTCAAATCATATACCCGAGACAGTGTCGGATCATTGCGGGTCTCCTTCTCTATATCCGCGTTAGTTACTGACAATCGTTCAATTATTGACGAATAAAATATCTCGATAGGGTCCACTGCTGGTGCTTCCTCCACAGTAGGCAGTGGCAGGCGTGATAGCCCATCAGCGTTTCCATGCTGTTTCGTGCCTTTCTTTTCTATTTCATATTGGTTCGCCCCTAGAAAAAGGGACCATCTTTGTAACCATTGTGCAGACATCACCGGAACGCCCTTCTTTGGATTGAAGATGGAGACAAGTGGTTGGTGGTCAGTCAGCAAGGTGAACTTCTGCCCATGCAGATAGTGGTTGAATTTTTTTACTCCCCATACTAGGCTGAGGGCCTCCCTGTCAATCTGGGCGTAGTTGCGCTCGGCTGAGGTTACTGACCGAGACGCAAAGGCTACTGGCCTCTCCAACCCGTCAGGGAATTTGTGCGACAGCACCGCTCCAATACCATAGGGTGATGCATCACATGCCAACCGAATTGGTAGAGCTGGGTTGAAATGGGCCAACTCCTCTTTTGATGTGATCAATTCTTTGTACTTCTGGAAAGCTCGTTTACATTCGTCATTCCACTTCCATGGTACCCCCGTTTGCAGTAGGGTGTTCAGTGGGTGTAATACTGTAGACAAATTTGGTAAGAACTTATGGTAGTAGTTTACCAGCCCGAGGAATGACCTCAGTTGTGACACATTTTCCGGTGCTGGAGCCTTGACTACTGCCTCAATCTTTTCAGGGGACTTATGTAACCCCTCTTCAACAATAACGTGGCCACAATACGAGATCTGCTTCTGGAAAAACTCGCACTTGTGGCGATTAGCTCGTAGCCCATATTCCTTTAATCTAGTGAGCACCTTCTCCAGGTTGGCGAGGTGATCACTGTCATTTTTGCCCGTGACCAGGATGTCGTCCAAATAACACTGGATCCCTGGAATCCCTTGCAGGACTTGATCCCTTGCCCTTTGCCAAATAGCCGGAGCCGATGCTACCCCGAACACCAGCCGGTTGTATTGGTAGAGACCTTTATGAGTGTTGATCGTGAGGTATTGTTTCGAGGCTTCTTCTACCTCCATTTGCAAGTACACCTGGGCCAGATCAATTTTGGTGAAGCGTTTACCTCCAGATAGCGAGGCAAAAATATCCTCAATCCGTGGAAGCGGATATTGTACCATGTGAAGCACTGGGTTCACTGTCACCTTAAAATCCCCACAGATGCGGACCTTCTTTGGTTCCCCAGGCGTATTACTCAATGACCTCTTCATTATAGGAATGATGGGTGTAGCCCACTCGCTCCAGTCTACTTTGGACAGTACTCCTGAATGTTCCAACCCTTCCAGCTCTGCTTCGACAGCTGGTCGGATCACATAAGGCACCGGCCTGGCCTTAAAAACTTCGGGCTTGCATTTTCATCTATTTTAATCGTTGCTGTTATGCCTTTTAGTGTTCCGAGTCCCTCCTGGAACACTTCTTGTGCGTCAGTTAGCATTTTTGACAGTCGTCCATGTTGTGTATGTACCTTTAAGAGAATAACTGGTCTCAGACTGCAATACCGGCAGTGACCACCCCTGTATAAAAGGCGCTAGAGAGCCTCTGTTTTGTTAGATTCGTTTATGCCTTACACCAGTAAAGGCTTGTTTGTTTCTCTCCTGCTAGTCCGTGTCTCAATCATTCACGGACTTAACACTGGCGACGAGGTAGAAAGAACTTACCTGCAACTCAGCAGCAGCTCCGACGACGTTGAAGGTCAGAAGAAGAAAAAAAAAAATAGAGTCCATTGAAACTCGAGGAACGGGCATCGACCGTCAATCAGCGGGTTCAAGGCTTTGCAGGAGCGACTTTCCAGAGCCAGGCTGGGTTCCTCGGTCCGTGGTTTCCCAGCTAATCGGGCTGGTGGCCGGTAGTGCTCTGATCCTTCCTGGTTTGCAACGGGGCCGGGCAGCGAGTCGGGAAGCAAGGAGAGAGAGAGAGGGTGGAGCATACAGGGTGCGGCCGGTGTTTCGAAGCTGGGCAGCGTTCGCACCTCAGAAGAGGGAGGGAAGTGTCCCAGAGGGTCCGCTCCATGACGGGAAGATAATAAAAGAAAATGAATTAATATTTAACGCGCAGGAAACCGTGGAAAGCAGCGCTAACAACAGCGGGGAAGAAGACAAAGCGCGGGAGGCGCCATTTTGTTAAATCGGGGAAGAAGGCAAAGCGCGGGAGGCGCCATTTTAGATTTGCAAGATGCCGAAGACTGGCTGTATCACTGCTTTTGATAATACATTAGAGGACTGGACCACGTATGTGGAAAGAGTCGAGGTATATTTCGAGGCAAATGAAATAGCGGAGGGGAAAAAGGCATCAATATTGCTAAACTTAATGGGCGCTAGAACGTACGGCCTATTGCGGGATCTGATTACTCCAGCCAAACCGAAGGCGAAGAGTTTTAACGAAATTGTTGCTGTTCTACAGGAGCACTTAAACCCTGCACCGCTGTTGATAGCAGAAAGATTTAAATTCCACAGGAGAACTCAGCACAAAGATGAGAGCAATGCTGAGTATCTTACGGAACTACGCAAGCTATCAAAGCACTGCCAGTTCGGAGCAGGACTGGCAGATACCCTACGGGACAAATTTGTCTGTGGAATCCTGAGTGAAGGAACACAGAAGAAGTTACTCTCAGAAAAAGAGCTGACGCTAGATAAGGCTTTCAGCGTGGCAGTATCGTATGAAGCAGCAGCCAGGGGAGCTGCAGAAATTCAACAAAAACCACAGGAATACAGCACCCACGAAATGACACGGGGATTTGCAAAATGTTATTGCTGCGGCAGAACTAACCATGACCAGAAGGACTGCTGGTCCAAAGACAAAATATGCAGACAATGCGGGAAGATTGGACACATTGCACGAGTTTGTAGGTCTGGGAAGAAGACCAGCGACAACAAAAAGGCTACTAAGGAACCGTACAAGAAAGTACAAAAGATGACGGACAGTAGTTCCGAAGACCAGATGAGCAATAGTGAATCCGAGAACAGGAGATTAAGCTGTCTCAAACTTCACAATGTAATCGCAAAAGAGGATCACCGAACCATTTGGGTCACCCTCACGATAGCAGGGTCCCAAGTTAAAATGGAATTGGATACAGGATCAGCGCTAACCGTCATGAATCGACGAGACTATGAGCAGCTATTTTCACACATACCCTTGAGAGAGACATCCATCGTCTTGACGACGTATACGGGGCAAAAAGTATACCCCAGAGGAAAAATAAGGGTGCCTGTCGAATACAATGGCAAGAAAATACGGAAATTGTATCTCTACATACTGCCAAATGGTGGACCACCGTTATTGGGATGGGAATGGATCAGGAAGATAAACTTAGATTGGCATTCTATTCATGCAATGACGGTGGACGGTCAAAAGGATGAAGACGTCACTCCTGGACGATTGTCAACAATCTTAGCTAACGCCAAAGAGGTATTTCAACAAGAACTGGGCACGCTTAAAGGCGTAACCGCCTCGTTAAAAATAGAAGAGAATGCAGTTCCCAAGTTTTTCAAAGCGAGACCGGTACCATATGCAATTCGTCCAGCCGTCGAGGCAGAGCTGGAGAATCTGGAGAAGGCGGGCATGTTGTCTAAGGTCGACTGGAGCGAGTGGGCGACACCCATCGTGCCTGTCATGAAAAAAACGTTAAGCATTAAGTCCGGAGAGCCAAGGAAGATTCGCATCTGTGGGGATTTCAAGGTGACGGTGAACCCTGTCCTTCACACAGTACAATATCCTCTTCCAAGGATAGAAGACATCTTCGCCTCACTGTCTGGAGGGAAGCATTTTACAAAAATTGACCTAGCACAAGCATATTTGCAGATGGAGGTTGAAGAGTCCTCTAGGAAGTATCTCACGATAAACACTCACAAAGGTCTTTACCAATATCATCGATTGGTATTCGGAGTAGCATCGGCTCCGGCGATATGGCAAAGATCGATGGAACAAGTCCTGCAAGGGATTCTGGGGACTCAGTGTTACTTGGACGACATCCTTGTAACAGGTGAAGATGACAGTGAACACCTTAACAACCTAGAACAGGTGCTCACTAGACTACGGGAACATGGGCTGCGAGCCAACCGCCCCAAGTGCAAATTTTTTAAGAAACAGATATCGTATTGTGGCCACGTGATTGATGAAGAGGGGTTACATAAGTCCCCTGACAAAATTGAAGCGGTTGTTAAGGCCCCAGCGCCTGAAAATGTGTCGCAACTGAGGTCATTCCTCGGGTTGGTGAATTACTATCATAAGTTTTTGCCGAATTTGTCGACAATTCTGCATCCACTGAACGCCCTGCTACGAACGGGGGTAGCATGGAAATGGAGCGATGATTGTAAACGTGCTTTTCAGAAGAGTAAGGACTTAATCACTTCAAAGGAAGTATTGGCTCACTACAACCCAGCACTGCCAATCAGGCTGGCGTGTGATGCGTCTCCCTACGGCATTGGGGCGGTACTGTCACATAAATTCCTTGATGGTTTGGAGAGGCCGATAGCTTTTGCGTCACGCTCGTTAACTTCTGCCGAGCGTAACTACGCCCAGATTGACAGAGAGGCCCTCAGCCTAGTGTGGGGGGTGAAGAAGTTCAATCACTATCTGCACGGTCAAAAATTTACTCTACTAACCAATCATCAACCTCTTGTCTCCATTTTCAACCCTCAGAAGGGCGTACCGATAATGACAGCACAACGGCTGCAGAGATGGTCCCTTTTCCTAGGGGCACACCAATATGACATCGAGTACAGGGGAACTAAACAGCATGGAAATGCTGATGGATTGTCACGTCTACCATTGCCGATGGTGGAAGAAGAAGACCCTGCAGTGGATCCAATGGAGTTATTCCACTCGACCATAGACGAATGTCTCCCTGTGACGAATGCAAACATAGAAAAGGAAACACGGAATGACCCGACACTATCACGGGTCTATGATTTAACGGTGAAGGGATGGCCAGCACATGGCGAACCACTGCTGCCAGCATTTTCGTCAAGAAGAGAACAGCTGTCAGTGTGCAGAGGAACCTTGATGTGTGGATCCAGAGTAGTAATTCCACCTAAGTTGACGGATAGAGTGCTCAATGAGCTTCATGAGGGTCATCTGGGTGGGGTAAAAATGAAGAGCTTAGCCAGAGCGTTTGTGTGGTGGCCGGGAATCGATAGAGAAATCGAAGAGATGACCAAGTGCTGTGCAGGATGCCAGAAGGCCCAAAACGCCCCACTGTAAGATTCGAAATTTTCCGTAATTAAATCACGCAACAAAACAGGGTTAATAAGACAGTTTATTGACCAAGAGAAAGCTTGTACAGAAAAACCTTTGATAAAAAGGGCATACAAAATGGCCGCCGGACCTCGTGATCAGTTTCTGGGACCATTTGATTTCTGTTACTGCAAGCCAGACAGGCTTGTGGATTGAGGACAGTAAGCCCGCGAAAGCCAGTATCGGGAAACCGAAACTCAGGGAACTGAGCATACATATTAATTGGATTCTAAGTACAAGACAGTTTCAGGTAACAGGATGGGGCCCATCAAGAAATGGGCGGACAATTGAATGAACACTTAAACCCATTTACTGTACAAAGGAAAGACCGTTTAACAGCCATCAAGGGCAATCTCCAGACCGATCAATATGCGAACCGAGTTACGGTGACAAAGTAAAAGACATTATCGGCCAGGAAGGCCAGTTAAGCTATCACCGGCTCCCGTTACAAGACAAAGCGCCCCTGCAGAGATTTCTGCCCGCCAAAAATATTACAAAGACAGGACTATGATTTGGCGGGAGATAAGACTGTCCCAAAAAGGTATAACTGTGGATTGAAAGGTCCATCAGTACGCTTCTTCTAGAATTCAAGCTTCGGGAGGGATACGATACGGATTCGATTCAGGAAGCTTCACCTCGGGTTTTCATTTCTTCAACGCACCGGGACAGACTTTCCGGTTAAGACAGCACTTCGGTTTCGGAACGTGGTCGGTGTTCGGCCAGGCAAGGCTCGGCCACGACGAGAAGACGACGAGGGTGGCCCGGGTACTTTTGTCGGGAGATCATCGACGACCCAGGCCGAAGAAGAAGACACCCTCAGGAAAACCGACGATCCAGGCCGGAGAACAAGGACACTCCGGGCCTAGCACTCCCGTGCCTCAACATCCCATTCTCAGCTTTCCAGTAATGGACTTTCCCATGTGTATCCGGTTCTTCAACAACTTTTAACGGATTCAGTCATGACGAGCGCTCATCGGGACTGTATCTGCTGCTCCATCGCCTGAGAGAAAAACAAGCTGCGCCAGAAGTTTCCAAATCCACGTGACGACGGAAAGCTGTGCCAAAAGGGCTGCGAACCCCCTCTTTTGCGAATCTGAAAGTGGTGAGCATGATTCCGAGTTCCTCAAGTCGAAACTTAGTCTAGGTCTAGGGGAGAGGGTAAGGGTAATCGTAATGTGTTTCCCCTTTTACGATGTGCCGTGTGTTCCCCATTTCCATAGAGTTAAGTTTATAGATATGTGTATGCTTGTAGTTACATTAATCTGTGCTTATGACATGTATTTTTTAATGCTGCAAACTGTTTAATAATAAAAGCATCCATTTCGTGCTATTCAACCTGGTCTATTGAGCTTTTCTCTGCACTACAGTTCCCTGCACCTAATTCCAAGGTCTAGAACCGTAGGGGAGAGTGGGTCAAACCACTCAAGGGTAATTATTGCACGAAGCCTGGTAGGAGACCAGAACGAGCAAGAGAAACCCCCTACAGAGATGGCGACTGCGGCAGGGCCTTGGCAGCAGGAATGTAGTGTGTTAGATCAAGGTCTGAATAAACGGAATGTGATGGATGAGAGAATAGCGGATTATGTTTTTGGGAAGGTAAACCTTACAAAACAGTGGATATCTGACCTATTAAGAGATAGGCGCCCGCTAGATGCAGCCATCAAGTGGACAGAAAGTAAAGAGCATAAGAAATCGGTAGAAAAGGCGGTCTGGCTGATGTGTTACAAGAAGCAAGTCCAGCTTTTGGACCAGGTCGTTGTGGCACAGACAGCCCAGATCAAAGGGCTGCTTACAGAAGTAGAGGAAAAGGTTGCGGGAGGTCAGAAACTGATTCAATCGCTTAACGCGCTGAATCAGGAACGCCAATCCGCAACTCACCGCCATGAGACCCGGATAGAGTATTTGGAATGTCAGGTCATTGAGGCCAAGGCCAGTGAAGGTAGAATGAAAGAGAGGTGTTTCCGCCTAGCTAAGCAGATAACGACACAGGAGGAAAGAATCTTGGGGGCTAGGGCAGCTTATAAGATGGCCATGGAGGATAGGTCTGAGAACACCAATCATAGCGCTTGCCACAGGGAGCTAGAGGACCTGAGAACGGCCCTAGCAAAGGCAACCGGCTTGGTGTGTCTCATAAACCCACCAGCGAGCCAGTTACTGTTAGCCAAGGAATCAAAAAGACCAATTCTACAGGAGGCAGTTAGGGTACCAACCCCCGAGCCCTCAGCACCTCCCGCCTATACCGAGTCTTGGACTCCGAGGGAGGAAACGGAGAAGTCAGACACAGAGGTTCTTGAGGTAGAGCAACACCAGGTAGTAGAGTCGGGACCGGCACCGATGTGTGCCACGCGACACCGGAGGCTCGGTCCGGACCAGGATGGCGAGGACGGACCCCTCGTGAATCAGATCATAATGCCCCATAGCGCACGACAGCTAAGGGAAATGATCAGTAACATCCCAAAACTCTCCGAGGCAGGAGATCTCTCCGTGCATTTTCGGGACGTGGAGCAAACCGCAGCAGTTAATGACTGCGACGGGGCCGAACTGTCCAAAATGCTCCTGTTCTCCCTGGACAGCTCGCTCCTCCAGTGTCTCCCTGACGAGAGCAAGAGAGGGCGCAAGACGTATGAGGAGGTACGGGACGAGATCCTGGAGATTATAGGGGAGGGTGAAGGAACTCCGTTCATCCGATTGGAAAGGACGGTACAGCTAGAGGGAGAACCCCCACGGGTTTTTGCCGGAAGGTTGTGGCCAGTGTACCGGCGCAGCTGCCCGGGAGGACCGGACCGGAACGCGCTAAATGATGACCAAAGGGCTCATTGGCTCCGGTGTCTGGTCGCCAATTGCTTGCCGCCGGTGAGGGAGCAGGCCAAAGCATGGTTTGACCCCACTAACCCCCGCTCCACGGAGGAAGTAGTACTTGATCAGCTCACGATAAGTTACAGGAACAACAAGAGTAGGGATGTGCCTTCCTCAAAAGGAAAGGTGCAGGAGGCGAGGCCTGCAGCTCCTGCTAAAAAGGAATGGCATCAGGAGGGGAATCGCGCCCCCCAAGCCAAGAGCAGTTGTTACGGGTGTGGAAAGGAGGGTCATTGGCGCCGAGACTGTAAAAATCCCTGGAAGGATTTAAAGGGAAAAACTTCCCCAGCCCCGGCACCAGGAGATGGTGCGGTTGTGGATCCCGCTGCGATTGAGTCAATCATACAGACAATGCGGTCTCTGATGACCTCGCAGGGGAAAATAGCTGTCACCACCGGCCTTGCTGCTCCCGAAACTCCGATCACTGTACCCAAGTGACTAGAGTCGGCGCAGCCCGTCTACCTGTGTCCGCTCCGCTACGATGCATGGAGACGACCCCTCGTAGAGATGGAGGTAGAGGAGGTGAAGGAAACTTACCTGTTGGACACGGGAGCATCGTGCACCATAATCCACGCAGATAACCCCACCACCTCGCCCCTGTCCACCGGGGTCCCATATCGTCTGTTGGGCTTCACGGGCGAAGAACAGGCTGGCGCACATTCCCTTCCCCTCTCCCTTCGTTTAGGGCCACTCCGCACCACGTGGAAGTGTATCCTGATGAAGTGGGAAGAGGGAGGAGGAACGGGAGTCCTGGGGTCTGATTTCTTGGTAGCCCACGATGTAGTGTATGTAACCGTTCCACCTTTAAGAGAACTATTTTAAGGGTTGCACTACTTTATCTTGGCTGCTGTATACAGTAATACCGGTGGTGACCACACCGGTATATAAGTGCTGTGTAATGATTTATTGGGCAGTTCCGCCCTGACCTTCGACTAGTAAAGACCTGTTAAAAGTTACTCTTGTGGTCTGTGTAGTAATTCTCATTATAACACACAGACTTAACAGTGGCGACGAGCACGATCTTACCCTGCGGCAGAGATACATTCAAGGCAGTTTAACGGGCGTCGAGAAGAGGCATCCGCCCTCATCATTCTGCTGAGAAAAGACTCGGGTCTGCAGAGCAAAGGAAGGATTCTGACACGAAGCCTTCCATCAGCAACAGGCAGTGATCATCCCTTCTATCACGGTGGTGGGTAAGCCGATCAGCGACGAGCAGCCAGTCGGCCACGTTTGCTGTGAAGTAGGGGAGGGAAAAACGGAGGATATAAGGGCGGAGAACTCGACCACGGCCGGGGAAAAGAGCCGGACAGAAGTCGGGGCCAGAGGCGCTGAGACTGGGGCAGCATAAGGCACGGAAGCCGCGGTGAATGCAAACGCAGCCGGTGTGAGAGACCGGGCTACAAGCAGGCTGGGAGACGCAACAGCATTGAGAGGGAGCTCGACCGCGACCGGTGAAAAAGGCCGGGCAGCTACCGAGGCCGCGAGGCGCAGCGACCGGGTCAGCGTAAGGCGCGGGAGCAAATTTAAAAAAAAAACGCGGAGAACTCAGCCGCAGCCGGGGGAAAGGACCGGACTGCAAGAGGGGCTGGGAGGCACGATTTGAAAACCGCTGGGGAGGGCAAACGCAGCAATTCGGCAATCGCCATTACAGCCAGCGGGGGAGAAAGGCAAAACGCGGGAAGCCGCCATTTTCGTAGGCGGGGGAAGAAGACAAGCGCGGGAAACCGCCATTTTTTGAAAAAAAAAGAAAAGAAAAATTTCTTTGTGTTTCTCAAGAAGGTTGCGAAGATGCCTAAGTGTGGTAACATCAACGATTTCGATCCCGATGTTGAAGATTGGGCCACGTATGTAGAACGCATAGAGATATATTGTAAGGCAAATAAAATATCAGATGAAGATAAAGCACTAACCTTACTAAACTCAATGGGTGCGAAGACATACGGGCTATTGAAGCATCTTCTATCACCAGCTAAACCGGCGGATCAGATTTTCGCTAAAATTGTGGCTGTCCTGAAAAATCATTTGAACCCCACACCGCTGATGTTAGCGGAACGATTTAAATTTTATGCGAGAACGCAACTGAAAGAGGAAAGCAACGCGGAGTATTTAATTGAACTGCGTAAGCTAGCGAAATACTGCCAGTTTGGGGAAAGCCTGACAGAGGCATTGAGAGACAAATTCGTGTGTGGATTGTCGAAAGAAGGAACACAAAAGCGGTTGCTTGAAGAGAATGATCTTACACTTGATAAGGCTGTCACTATTGCAGCATCGCACGAAGCCGCAGCGAGAGGCACTGCGGAAATGCAGCTGAAGGCAGCAGTACTCAGCGTAGATCAAATGGCTTTGGGTACAATGAAATGTTATCGTTGTGGGAAGACAACACACGATCAGAACCAATGCTGGTTTAAAAACCAGGAATGTAGAAAATGTGGCAAGCTTGGTCACATAGCTAAAGTATGCCGGTCAGGAAAGAAGACCAGCAACAAAAAGTCACCGCAGGAAAAGTGCAGAAAGGCACATAAGGTGTCTGAGAAGAGTTCGGATGAACAGAATTCGGATTCAGACTCCAACAGCAAGGAACTGGGTAGTCTGAGAATTCACAATGTGAGTAAGGAAGCTGACCGACAAACTATCTGGGTCACACTGCAGATAGCAGGAGTCCAAATGAAGATGGAATTGGACACCGGATCGGCGTTGACGGTTGTTCTGCCCTCGCAACGCGTTTCTATGCAGAGCTAGACAGATAGCGAACAACTCGATATCTTCCAATAAAATCACAAGGCTTGACTTTTCTTGTAACGCTTTACTGAACGATTCTAATTGTAAAACTGAAATACAACACAGAAATGGAAGCACACATTAGTATACAGGCGCATAACTGATATGTATACACAGATTTAGGTACGCCTGAGCAACACAGTACATTTAGTAAACTGGGAGGCATTCTCTTTAAATTAGCCCTGTACATAGTGTATGAAAATACAGCTACTAGTTAATCAGCTAGGCAGAGAAAAGTTACAACTAAACATTTTCTACAACATACAGTGCACATTAATCATCTATAGCATTCTAGAATACTCACAGACAAACAATTTCCAAGACTCAAGCATGGGGACAATACAACTGCCCGGAGCCTGTGCTGCTGTAGGAGCACCGTGGTGTAGGTCTGTGTCCCAGCAAGGACTCCACGAGGACTACGTAGCAGTCCTGTGGGGAGCGTGATGACCTCATCACGCTCGGTAGCGTTGTCCGCGCTTGGGGCGTCACGTGATGCGCGTGGTCGCGTTTCTGGCCGTGGAGGCCGAAGTCGGGAGCGGGAGCTGGAGGCCAGGCTGAGCCGATGCTTGCCGCGGGAGCGGAAGATCGCGTCGCTCCCGGCGGCTGGTAGATGCGGCCGAAGACGCTAGGCCGGGCTGTGCCGGCAGCCTTTCTGGAAGGCCGAGTCGGGCCGGCAGCCGCCTCACGCACGTCACGTCGTACGTGCCGTGACGTCAGCACGCTACGTTGTACGTGACGTGACGTCAGCACGCTAAGGTGCGTCTTAAAGGGGCAATGGCCCTAAAAGGTAAGTTAAAGGGGCAACAGCCCCAACAGGTAGGTTATACATATATAAGTAAGTTAAATACATACAGTTGAGGTTAAGTTAGAGGGAGAGGCAGCACACTCCCCGCTTGGTACAATTCCATTGTACCACTACAGATACAAAATAAACCTGAAGAAAACGTCCTTTGGCTGCAACATACTCAGAGTCCGTTCTCTAGGTTACTTCAGAAAGGAGGATCTCTGAGACTGGCCTCAGAAACACTTTGATAGGCCCCTCCTTGACAATCTTCACCTCCACCTTGCGGACCCTCTTGTCCCTGGTCGGCAGAGTTTTGACAACCAGGCCCACTGGCCATTCATTTCTGCGTGCTTGGCTGTCTTTCAGCAAGACAACGTCTCTCACTTTGACGTTTGGCTTGTCTTCTGTCCATTTCCTACGGCTCTGTAGGGTGGACAAATACTCTCCTCTTTGCTTGGGGAATGTCTGTCCCTCTTCAAGACATTTGAATTCCTCCTTGAAGACATCATGCTGGACAGAGCGAATGATCACACCTTTGGCTTGTGAAGGCTCACTTGTGCTGGATACTTCTTTAGAACATTTCCATCCTTTGCGTTCTATGTTGTCCGAATTCCCCTTGAAGGATGCTGCTACATGAATGAGTCGGGCTGTGGTTCGGCAGAGTGTTCTCCAGCTTGAGAATCGCTCGAAGCTTTGTGAGCCCAACTGAGATTCTGAGGCTTTGGTGACCAGGGTCGTAACTTCAGGCCGAATCTCAGTATCAGCTTCAGGCTCCACAAGGGTGAAGGGATTGGACTCAGGAGTCTCCTCTGTGTTGACATTAGACAGGAAAGAGGGGCCCGAGAACCAACTGCTTTGCTGTAGGTGTGCTGCTGGTATAGACCTGGTAGCATGGTCTGCAGGGTTCAGGTCTGTGGAGACATAGCACCACTGGTCAGGGTGAGTGGATCGTCTGATACGAGTCACCCGGTTGGAAACATACACGTAAAACCTTCTTGTGGAGTTGTGGATGTAACCAAGTACAATCTTGCTGTCCGTGAAGAACTTGACGGCGCCCACATCGATGTCAATCTTGTCTCTGATCAACTGTAGGTTCCATTTTGCTTCTTTTTCTGGGAGGAGTGGAGCATCCCACTCACTCTGATCCGATGAGAGTTCCCGTACTAATGCTTTTCCTTGCATTGTTATGGGAGCTACGAACCCCAAAGGGTCGTACAAACTGTTGACTGTGGACAGGATGTCTCTCCGTGTGAATGGCCTTTCTTCACGGGACACCAGGAATGTGACGCTGTCTGTTTCCAGGTTCCAGGAGAGCCCCAGGCTCCGTTGAAGGGGGGGAGGATCCACTCCAAGGTGCAAATCCTTCAGATCCTTGGCACGGTCCTCTGCAGGGAAGGCTTCCATCACCAGTCCACTGTTCGATGCTACCTTGTGTAGTCTCGGGTTGGACTCTTTCCATGGCCAACAACTTTCAGGACGGCCATCTAACTCCAGAAGGCCCGAACTCAACAACTCTCGGCGGATAAGGCACCCAGCGAGGTCCTGTGTACCCTGTGGCTCGGGTGAGGACTGCTTGGCTGGATTGGCCGAGTGCTGTGGAGGTCTCTGTAGGTAAGTCTTGCTTGTTTCTTCTCCTTTAAGCTCAGTGTCTCCAAAAACAGGCTGTTTGCTACTGTGTTGAGTAGCTGGTTCTGCGTTGAGATAGTTGGATGTTTCCTTGGAGAACAATTTGGAGTGTTGTTGGACACACTCATTTGTACGTTGCACTGGACTGAGGGGCTGTCCCAGAACATATGTTTCCTGGCTGGGCTCCCCGCCTTCGTTCTCCTCACCTTCTTCATAAGCTGCGGCTTTAGCTTTAGCGGCAGCGGCAGCTCTCTGGCTTTGGAGAATGTGGAGACTGGCAGCGAGGTCAGCTCTCTGCTTCATAACCCTAGCTTCTTTTTCAGCAAGGGCCAATTGAGCCTGGGCAGCTTTTGCCTTGGCACGTGCTTTGGCGGCTGCAGAAGCTGTCGATGGCGACGGTCTGCTGGACTGCCGAGATGATCTAGTGGATACTTTAGAGGACTGTGCTGTCTGCTTCATCACACTAGCGTCGAGGTCAGCTCTCTGCTTCATCACACTAGCGTCGAGGTCGGCTCTCTGCTTCATAAGGTCAGCTTTCTGCTTCATCATACTAGCTTCGAGGTCAGCTCTCTGCTTCATAAGGTCAGCTTCTTTTTCAGCGAAGGACAATTGAGCCTGGGCAGCTTTTGCCTTGGCACGTGCTTTGGCGGCTGCAGAAGCTGTCGATGACGACGGTCTGCTGGACCGCCGAGATGACCTAGGGGATACTTTAGAGGGCTGTGACTTGGCATCGTTTGCTAGGAGAGGCTCATGCTTCTCGCTTGACTGGTCGACGTCCTCTAGGGTATATTGTTTTCCTGAGCGTAGACTCATGGTAGCTGAGTGGTATCTTCCTGTGCTTGAGCCCGCTGTGCTGTTGTCTTTTTACTGTTCTGCCCTCGCAACGCGTTTCTATGCAGAGCTAGACAGATAGCGAACAACTCGATATCTTCCAATAAAATCACAAGGCTTGACTTTTCTTGTAACGCTTTACTGAACGATTCTAATTGTAAAACTGAAATACAACACAGAAATGGAAGCACACATTAGTATACAGGCGCATAACTGATATGTATACACAGATTTAGGTACGCCTGAGCAACACAGTACATTTAGTAAACTGGGAGGCATTCTCTTTAAATTAGCCCTGTACATAGTGTATGAAAATACAGCTACTAGTTAATCAGCTAGGCAGAGAAAAGTTACAACTAAACATTTTCTACAACATACAGTGCACATTAATCATCTATAGCATTCTAGAATACTCACAGACAAACAATTTCCAAGACTCAAGCATGGGGACAATACAACTGCCCGGAGCCTGTGCTGCTGTAGGAGCACCGTGGTGTAGGTCTGTGTCCCAGCAAGGACTCCACGAGGACTACGTAGCAGTCCTGTGGGGAGCGTGATGACCTCATCACGCTCGGTAGCGTTGTCCGCGCTTGGGGCGTCACGTGATGCGCGTGGTCGCGTTTCTGGCCGTGGAGGCCGAAGTCGGGAGCGGGAGCTGGAGGCCAGGCTGAGCCGATGCTTGCCGCGGGAGCGGAAGATCGCGTCGCTCCCGGCGGCTGGTAGATGCGGCCGAAGACGCTAGGCCGGGCTGTGCCGGCAGCCTTTCTGGAAGGCCGAGTCGGGCCGGCAGCCGCCTCACGCACGTCACGTCGTACGTGCCGTGACGTCAGCACGCTACGTTGTACGTGACGTGACGTCAGCACGCTAAGGTGCGTCTTAAAGGGGCAATGGCCGTAAAAGGTAAGTTAAAGGGGCAACAGCCCCAACAGGTAGGTTATACATATATAAGTAAGTTAAATACATACAGTTGAGGTTAAGTTAGAGGGAGAGGCAGCACAACGGTCATGAATAAGCAAGATTACAAAAGGTTATTCAAACATATTCCCCTGCGGGATACGAAGATAGTATTGCAGACATACACGGGACAAAGAGTATACCCCATTGGAAAGATAAAAGTCAAGGTGGTACACCAGGGTAAAGAACACCAAGGAATGGACATATATGTACTACCTAAGGGAGGTCCACCACTTCTGGGACGGGAGTGGATCAGGAAAATAAATATGGACTGGCACTCCCTAAAAGCAATAACGGTAGTTTCCGGAAAAAACAAAGATGTCAAACCTGCACGATTGTCCAGAATATTGGATGAGGGCATATGCAGCAGTGACAGTGACAAAGCAGAGAGTGAGAACTCGGTGAAGACAATCAGCTCAGACTCTGGAGCTGATGATGGTAAGACCAGCCCATGTGCAAAAGACAAGTCTAAAATGGACTTGCAGACTAATGATGGAAAAACGAAGGAGTGCATAAATGCTTCAGAAGAGAACAAAGCATCAGAACAGAATTCCACTGAACAACAACAACATAGTTTGACAGAGAATTCTGAGTCTGTCCAGTCTACAGACATGCACATTTCTGAGGAACACCGGGCTCGAACTCAACTCAATTTCAAACTACAACAGCAATTAGAACAAATGATTCGCTGTTTTGAGCAAGAGATGAATGCAAAGAAAAAGTTCTTTGACACAGAGTGGGAGAATCTGGAAAGACAGCAGAAGCAGCTGATTGAGAAAATGGAACAGGAACACACAAACCGTCTGCGCGATGAGGCCAAACGAATCAAAGCTGAGCAAGAAAGGGAATATGTCAAATTCATCGATCAGTTGAAAGCTAAGAAGAAAGAGCACCCTTTTGTGAGCAGTGTCAGCAGTAATAAGCCACTCAGGGAATTGGTGGCAGAGGCAAAAACTGAAGATGCTGCAGAGATCAAGTTTGTTGCTGAAAGCGCTACTTCCAGAGCTTTGCTTCGAATGAAAGAATTACCAGTTAAAATTGTGAAACCCTTAAGAGAGAAGATTGGCATGGAGAAACATCGTGTCATTTTTGAATGCAAGGTTTCCAGGCCAAATGCTGCTGTCAAGTGGTATTACAAAGACAAAGAGATTCATCCCAGTAATAAATATGAGATTGTGAGTGAAGAAGTGTACAGGAAGCTCGTTATTAATAATGTCGCTTTTGAAGATGAAGGCAACTACATGTGCGATGCCATAGATGACCAAAGCACAGCAAAGTTATATGTGGAAGAGCAATCAATTGCCATCATTAAACCCATATGTGATGTGGAAGTGACAGAGCCAAGTGACGCCATTCTTGAGTGTGAGCTTTCAGTTGCTGACGTTAAGCCTCCAAAATGGATACTAAATGGTGAAATTCTTCATGCTTCTGAAGATGTGGACATTGAGCATCGTGGCACTATTCATCGTCTCACTCTGAAAAAAACAACTTGTAAGATGACCGGCTTGCTGCAGTTTATCGCAGGGAAATCAAAAGCTGAGGCGAGGCTGACTATTAAAGAGCCTCCGTCAAAGGTAGTCAAAGAACTACAGAACATTACAGTGGAAGAGAAGCATTCTGCTACTTTGAGCTGTGAGTTTACACCTACTCCCAAGATGGTCAGATGGTACAAAGACCAGAGCTTAATCGAATCTTCTGACCGATACAAATTTAAACAAAATAAGAATGTGATAGAACTTACCATTACAAATCTCACACCCAAAGACTCTGGTGAATATAGCTGCAAATCAAGTAATGCACAGACCACAGCCACCCTCACAGTTGAAGCTCCAAAAATAGAAATAATAAAACATTTGGAGGACGTAGATTCTGAGGAGGACAGCAATCTAGTATATTCATGTGAGTTGTCCCATGATGATGAAGATGATGACTCATCTGAACCATTATCACCCCTACCAGGTCACGCACGTGGTCCCTCCGAACTGAGCCAAATCAGTCTGGAAGCAGAAAAACTTCCCAAGGTACTCGAGCCTTTAGAAGTCAACAATGCTGGTTCTGAAGTTACGAAAATTCAAGCTGTTAAGTCCAGTGAAGGACAATTAGATAAGTCACCCCAGCAACGAAAACCTACTACACCACCGAAAACTACTACACCACCGAGGCGCTATCCGGACCGAGTCAGGAGGCGCAGGAGGCGCCGCCTCAGAGATTGAATCTGTGAACTGTTTTTACATGAAGTTGTGTATATATGTTATGATGTTATGTTTAATGAGGAATATATATACTGTTAAGCTAAAAAGGGAGGATTGTAGTGTATGTAACCGTTCCACCTTTAAGAGAACTATATTAAGGGTTGCACTACTTTATCTTGGCTGCTGTATACTGTAATACCGGTGGTGACCACACCGGTATATAAGTGCTGTGTAATGATTTATTGGGCAGTTCCGCCCTGACCTTCAACTAGTAAAGACCTGTTAAAAGTTACTCTTGTGGTCTGTGTAGTAATTCTCATTATAACACACAGACTTAACACACGGGATCCACGTGGACCTGAGAAATCATTGTCTCTGGGGAGAGGGTGCGAGTGTGAGGGAGATAGAAAGTGTTAAGGAAACCCCTACGAAGGCGCGGGTTGGCCGGCGAGAAGTAAAATTCTTGGGTCTAACCCTATGCGCTGGCGAGAGAACTGTAGACCAGGAGGATGAGCCAGAATCGGTGCAAAATCCGCCGGTCTGCGCCACTCGTACAGTAGAGGTGTCCCGACACAAAAGGTGGTTTCACATTAACCAGTGCAAACTGTTTAAGTCGGGTGCACAAGGGCCAACAACAGTGGCCAGGTCTGAGGACAAAAATCCTCAGCCTGTGACAGAGTCACAGACCACACAGGCTGGAACAGTAGCCTGCGTGAAGGGAGGAGTCATCCCATTGGAGTGGGAGGTCTCCCCTCTGATTTGGGATTCGGACGAGGAAGAGCCCGAACGGCTCAACCCCGCCCTTGACCCGATCACGGAGGAGGATGAGTCAGAGGACGAAGATCCCGCCCTCGACTCAAGCTTAGGGGAGGTAGGGATTGGGGGCGGAGACTCACTACCTGTAGGGACAGGTGAGGTGGAGTCGGACGCCACAGATCCCGGCCCCGGGGGGGCGGAGCCAGAGGGAGGGGAGCCGGAGCCGGCAACTGTGGTGGAATCACAGGCTGTGACGGTGAAGGTCCCGGTCCCCGGTCCGTCAGCCCTGGGAGCCTCGCCCAAGGCAGCCCCTCGTAGGTCGACTCGAACGCCTCAGCCCAGAAAGCAGTGGCCAAGTTCTCCCTATCTTCCCCAACCTCGGTACAGAGCAGCCCGAGAAAGGCACGGTTCCCGTTCAGCAGCGACAGGCTGCGGGGGATCAAAGCCGAAGGTCAGTGTAGCCCCGCCACAGGGAGCGGCACGCTGCAGCCCTCACAGGAATTAAGTAGGCCGCCCGAAGGAGGGCGGCGCTGTACATAGGTTTAGGTAATGATGAGTTAAGTTAGGTAATTGTAATGATAGTTTAAGGTGTGTAAAGTTTAAGATGATGGGGATGTTTAAAAGGTAGTTTTCGGAGTCTGCCCAGAATGTGTGGTTGTTTGGAAGCGGGGTCAGGGGACCCCAGCGTCCGTTTAATTAAGCCAGCACCTATTGGGAGCCTGGCTACATCATCTTATCGATTACAGAAACCAGAGATATGAGGGAAAGGATTCTCGTAGCGCTCGCGGCGATCGGGTGCGGGCTGGCCTACCGGGGCCACACCAAGGACGCCATCATGTTCGGATGTTCCGGGGACACAGCCCCCATCGCGACGGATGGGACGGGGAAGCGAGAGGTTGAGGAAACCGCCACCTACTTCCACCAAGGGAGATGGCCAGGTTGGCTGGGAACGAATTCTACGGAATACTCCAGCAATTTCGGTTTCGCCTACCAAGAGACTTCGTTAATGTGCCCTTGGGTGAGGATCCTTGCACCCAGAGTCAGCGTTACCGTGGGAAAGAGGATCTGTTTGGTGTGTAATGGGAACGTACCGTTAAGTAGATGGTGGTGGTTATGAAAGCTGGGGAAGGACATGAAGAACTCTACCATCGAGTGGGAACGACTGGGTAACAATACCCATCGGACAATTACGGGGACTCACGGACAATTACATGTGTGTTGGGACAAATGGTGGGAGCCAGATGAAGGGATATATGTCTGTATGTGGGGTTCGAAACGCGTTTGCCCCAAGGGCGTATCCATCTTTTTCCAGAGGCAGTGGCAGGATGAAGGAAAGGGGATGAGATGGGATGTCAGCACTCGGGCGTGCTGAGCCCCATACTCCCCGATTCCAGTAAACGCCACTGAACTCATCACCTGCCCACGCAAGCCCCTGCCCACGATTCCGGTAGCACTAGCCCAGAAGGAAGGGTGCCCCACCACCACAAAGGGACCCGGGAACGGTCTAGTATTGGTACCCACCAGTCAGGTGCTGTACCAAGGGGTACACTACGCGGTGGCCTCAGTGATTTTAAACCTCACTGAGGTACGATTGCCGGAGTGGTGTCCCAGGGAAACGGAACAATTGTACCAGGTCATGTTAACCCGAATGTTCAGACAATTTTACGAGTTTGACTTTGCCGATATCGACAAGGCCAAATTATACACCACACCACAGGAAATTTTGGATCGGGTAGGGAGGCAAAGAAGAGGCACTGTAAATGACATTTTCACTGCTTTTAACACCGGAACGTCTGTTGTCAACGCTCTAGCCAACGTGGAGCTGCAGACACAGATCAATGGTTTAAAAGCCCAGTTAAGGAACATACTGACAAGCGAGAATAAGGTAGTGGGTTCTGAGCTACATGAGGACCAAGCCATGACACTACACTTAAAGGAAATAATTGCTGAGCTGGAGAAACACGCTAGAACGGTAAATGCGCTCATTAAGGAGGATCGGAATGCGTCCGATCAGGCTGCGCAGAACGAGGCCTGTGTGCTATACGGGGCGTGGTTACTGGGCGAGGGCTGCAGTAATCTGGAGGATTTAAAACAAGGTTTGGTCCCGTCCTGGATCAGCAACAAGCACTTGCAAGTGCTCCACCCTTTTGAGAACGCATTAAGCCCGTGCCAGCTCAGACTAGCTGCAGAGGCATACCCAGTCCCAGTGGACTGCGGACGCTCAAACCACACTATCATGGGAATAGTGGTAAGGATGCCGGTGTTGGGTCCCGCAGCAAAGCCCGCCCCGGTATACAGGGTGGAGAACATTGGAGTCATTCAGGGGGGTGCGCACATTCGTTACGCAGTGGTCCCGCCTTATGTCATCAGATGGGAGCGTACGATGACAGGCACCGACCTCTTGGGGTGTCGTAGCCGGGGAGCACACATCATCCTGTGTCCCCAGCACATGAATGCCTTTTTGAAACCACAGTGCGGGTTCAGAGCCGCTAGCGCGAAGCCGATAAATTGCACCATGGAGGCAATGGCAAAGGACCATGTGCCCCCGCAGGTGGCATATATCGGAGGTGGGACTTACTGTGTCACCACCGCAGCGCCTCACTACCGCCACGGACAGCACGAGTGGTGTCCGGTCAGTGACAGCAGTTTCTGTTTCAAACCCAGGGCTGAAGTTCAAGTGGCACAACAATGGATTGTCCCCATTCCTGCACCCTCCACCGTTCACCTCACGGTAAAAGAGAATTTCACGGACTTGCAGCGATTCGTCACGCATTTTGGATATGTCATTCCCCCTCTCCCCGAACACCTCACCAAGATTTTAAAAGCCGTTATAGTTTCACAGAAGCATTTCTACACACTGGAGCAGAAGACATTAAAGATAGGGAAAGACATATTGGACATAGTCACCCCACCATGGTGGGACCTGTTCACCAATATAGAGATCCCGGCCTGGATTAGAATAGCATCCCACATCCTAGTAGTGCGTCAGGTTTTAATTGTAATATTTTTATTGTTCGTGCATTGCAAGAGAGGCAAACGCCTCCAGAGGCACGAGAACACAGGAGAATGGAGAGAACGCTATGTACAAGTGGGGGAAGAGGACACCCCAGTTTAAGCTGCTAGGTATTAAAAGTTAAAGCATCCCTCCACTCTTGATTTTAGCCACTGCATGATTTAAGGGTGTGAATACTGTAATGTTATAGCCGTTGGTGAAGTTTTGTTTTGTTTGATTAATAAAAGGTGTATGCAGGTGGTGCAAGGGGCATTGGCCCCTTCACATCTGAAAAATGAATGTGTTATAGTATAAGATAATACTGCCTATGATTGTCCAACTGTACACAAGGTAATTTTTCTGAAATGGGAACTGCATGTGTCGTGAGGGTCATAGATAGTTAATTACCAGGAATGTTTGGATGTGAGGAATCAGGGAAAATTTGCTCACCAAGGATTATTGATACTTTAAGCAAGCTATCAGTATCACAGGGAGGACTGTAAGATTCGAAATTTTCCATAATTAAATCACGCAACAAAACAGGGTTAATAAGACAGTTTATTGACCAAGAGAAAGCTTGTACAGAAAAACCTTTGATAAAAAGGGCATACAAAATGGCCGCCGGACCTCGTGATCAGTTTCTGGGACCATTTGATTTCTGTTACTGCAAGCCAGACAGGCTTGTGGATTGAGGACAGTAAGCCCGCGAAAGCCAGTATCGGGAAACCGAAACTCAGGGAACTGAGCATACATATTAATTGGATTCTAAGTACAAGACAGTTTCAGGTAACAGGATGGGGCCCATCAAGAAATGGGCGGACAATTGAATGAACACTTAAACCCATTTACTGTACAAAGGAAAGACCGTTTAACAGCCATCAAGGGCAATCTCCAGACCGATCAATATGCGAACCGAGTTACGGTGACAAAGTAAAAGACATTATCGGCCAGGAAGGCCAGTTAAGCAATCATCGGCTTCCGTTACAAGACAAAGCGCCCTTGCAGAGATTTCTGCCCGCCAAAAATATTACAAAGACAGGACTATGATTTGGCGGGAGATAAGACTGTCCCAAAAAGGTATAACTGTGGATTGAAAGGTCCATCAGTACGCTTCTTCTAGAATTCAAGCTTCGGGAAGGATACGATACGGATTCGATTCAGGAAGCTTCACCTCGGGTTTTCATTTCTTCAACGCACCGGGACAGACTTTCCGGTTAAGACAGCACTTCGGTTTCGGAACGTGGTCGGTGTTCAGCCAGGCAAGGCTCGGCCATGACGAGAAGACGACGAGGGTGGCCCGGGTAGTTTTGTCGGGAGATCATCGACGACCCAGGCCGAAGAAGAAGACACCCTCAGGAAAACCGACGATCCAGGCCGAGAAAAAGGACACTCCGGGCCTAGCACTCCCGTGCCTCAACATCCCATTCTCAGCTTTCCAGTAATGGACTTTCCAATGTGTATCCGGTTCTTCAACAACTTTTAACGGATTCAGTCATGACGAGCGCTCATCGGGACTGTATCGGCTGCTCCATCGCCTGAGAGAAAAACAAGCTGCGCCAGAAGTTTCCAAATCCACGTGACGACGGAAAGCTGTGCCAAAAGGGCTGCGAACCCCCTCTTTTGCGAATCTGAAAGTGGTGAACATGATTCCGAGTTCCTCAAGTCGAAACTTAGTCTAGGTCTAGGGGAGGGGGTAAGGGTAATCGTAATGTGTTTCCCCTTTTACGATGTGCCGTGTGTTCCCCATTTCCATAGAGTTAAGTTTATAGATATGTGCATGCTTGTAGTTACATTAATCTGTGCTTATGACATGTATTTTTTAATGCTGCAAACTGTTTAATAATAAAAGCATCCATTTCATGCTATTCAACCTGGTCTATTTTGTTTTTCTCTGCACTACAGTTCCCTGCACCTAATTCCAAGGTCTAGAAGCATAGGGGAGAGTGGGTCGAACCACTCAAGGGTAATTATTGCACGAAGCCTGGTAGGAGACCAGAACGAGCAAGAGAAACCCCCTACACCACCACAAGCTCCTCTGCACCCATGGGAGTGGCCCTCATCTCCATGGCAAAGGGTGCACATTGATTTTGCTGGTCCCTTCATGAACTCGATGTTTTTAATTGCGGTGGATGCACATTCAAAGTGGTCAGAGGTAATAAAAATGTCCTCAACCACCACGGAAAAAACTATCGCAGTTTTATGAACCATATTCGCCAGGAATGGGCTGCCTGATCAGATTTGCTCTGACAATGGACCACAGTTTGTGTCTGAAGAGTTCCGGAGGTTCTTAAAGAACAATGGTGTTAAGCATTACACATCTGCCCCATATCATCCAGCCACTAATGGATTGGCTGAGAGGTTTGTCCAAACATTCAAGAAGGCTATCAAGGCATTGTGTAATGAAGATATACCCCTACAACACAAGGTGGACAACTTCTTGTTTGCCTACCGGAATGCGACACATGCGGTTACCAACCAAACTCCAGCCATGATGTTCTTCAATCGAAGACTACGATGCCGCTTGGATTTGGTTAAACCAAATGTCCGAAGAGATGTGGAGAACAGGCAGTTTCAGAATATGAATGAAAGGCCGACCAGCAGTTTAAAGATAGGTCAACCAGTTTTGGCCCGGGACTACCGCACCGAGAAATGGCAGCCAGGAACGATTTGTACATGACAAGGTCCTCTCATGTATACCGTGGACGTTGGGGAGAGCATTGTAAGACGCCATGCTAACCAGATTCTAGAGTCACTGGAAAACGTCAACTCCACACCACGATCTGATACACCTGGTAATGAAATCGACGTTCCAATTGCAGCTACCGCAGAACCGGTAATATTGGAAGCAGGTGAACCAAACAACGACATTGATTTCGACTCAACATTGCCAGAAGAACCTGATACTCCAAAGAGGCGTTATCCAGACAGAATCAGGAAGCCTCCTCAAAGACTAAACTTATAATTGCTTAAACTTAACCAATGTATCTAGCAACAGTAATTGTGATTGTAATTCGTTCTCATTAGTGTTAAATGAATGTTATGTACTGTTTATCTAAAAGGGGAGGAATTGTTGTGTATGTACCTTTAAGAGAATAACTGGTCTCAGACTGCAATACCGGCAGTGACCACCCCTGTATCAAAGGCGCTAGAGAGCCTCTGTTTTGTTAGATTCGTTTATGCCTTCCACCAGTAAAGACTTGTTTGTTTCTCTCCTGCTAGTCCGTGTCTCAATCATTCACGGACTTAACAGTCCAGGTGTGACGTTGTCATCCTTCTTGGCCTCAACCTTCAGTGCCTGTATGGAATGCCAATCCAATTGTATCTTCTGGTTCCATTCACATCCTAGTAGTGGTGGTCCTCCATCTGACAATACATATAGGTCCATTTTAGGTATTTCCTGGCCTTTGTATATCACTTTCACCCTTATTTTTCCTTTGGGGTAGACTTTTTGCCCCGTGTGCATCTTCAAGACAATCTCTGTAGCTTTCAAGGGTATATGTGAAAATAGCCGCTTATAGTCCCTTTGGTTTATGACTGTTAGGGCTGATCCTGTGTCCAATTCCATTTTCACTTGGACTCCGTCTATCTTGAGTGTGACTCAGATAGTCTGGTGATCCTCCATTTTGGTTACCTTATGTAGTTTCAGACAACCCAGCTCCTTGCTTCCGGAGTCTGTATCACTTTTCTGTTCGTCTGAACTACTGTCCATCACCTTATGTACCTTTTTGTACTTCTCCTGTGGAGATTTCTTGCTGTTGGTTTTCTTCCCTGACCTGCAGACTCTTGCTATGTGTCCTGCTTTTCCACACTGTCTGCACACTTGGTCCTTGAACCAACAATCCTTCTGGTCGTGTGTTGTTCTGCCGCAGCGATAACACTTCCCTGCTCCATATGACATTTCATTGGTGCCATATTCTTGCGGTCTCCGTTGTATCTCTGCAGCGCCCCGTGCGGCTGCTTCATGTGATACTGCCATGCTGAAAGCCTTGTCCAGCTTAAGATCCTTTTCTGCTAGAAGCCATTTCTGGGTTCCTTCACTTTGAAGCCCACACACAAACTTGTCCCTTAACGTATCTGCTAGTCCCACTCCAAACTGGCAGTGTTTCGATAGCTTGCGCAGTTCCGTTAAGTACTCAGCATTACTTTCGTCTTTATGCTGGTTCCTTTTGTGGAACTTAAATCTTTCTGCTATCAGCAGCGGTGTGGGGTTTAAGTGGTCCTGTAGGATTTCTACTATGCTTTCGAAATTCTTATCCACGGGCTTCTCTGGGGTTATTAGGTTTCGCAATAAGCCATAAGTTTTTGCACCCATGGAATTTAACAAAACCAGTGCTTTCCCAGCATCTGGCACTTCATTCGCCCTGCAGTACACCTCAATACGTTCCACATATGTCGCCCAATCTTCAACTTCATTGTCGAATGCAGTGATACTGCCACTCTTCGGCATCCCTGGGTGTGATTTAACTGTCTAAAATGGCGTCTCCTGCGCTCTCCCTTCTTCTCCGCTGGCACAAAATGGCGTCTCCCGTGCTTTCCTTTCTTCCCGCGCTCCCCCTTCTTCTCCGCTGCGGCTTCTAAAATGGCATCTCCCGCGCTCTCCCTTCTTCTCCGCGGCTCAATGGCATCTCCCGCGCTCTCCCTTCTTCTCCCCGCGGACGCGGTTCAGCCCTTGAGCCCTGGCTGTGCTCTGCGTGTTCTCCTGTGCGCCTTTCCCGTTGCCGTCGCTCGGTCCTGAACCTGGCTGCTGCTTTACCCTCTCTCTCTCTCTGTTTGTTTTTCCTCGACGCCATTCGGTTTTCAACCCCCAGCTGTGCCTTGTGCGCTTCACCCTCTCTCTTACCCCGTCGACGCTGCTCGGCTTTTTCTCTGCCGTCGGTCGGCTCCAGCCGCCACTGTCCGGGGAGGGTCTGCGCTGTACCCGTTGCCAGTCTGTTGCTGGATCATCGTGGTTGGGGAACCAAGCCCGGCTCTCAACAGCCTCCCCTGCGATGTTCACTCTCTGCCGGATGCCTGGGCGGTTGCTCATGGTCGACGCCCGTGCTTCTGGCCTCGACTTTCTTCCACCGCCCTCCCGGAGCGAATCCTTGAAGGGAAATGGAGAGTTGCAGGTAGATTCGAATCGACCTCGTCGCCACTGTTGAATCCGTGATTCTCAAAGTATGATGTTTTCCAATAACTACACGGAGGCTGTAACTTAACAATCAACAGGTGTTTACTGGAGGAGGGTAGTCTAAAGACTGACAGTACAGAGGCATGCTCTAGGCTTATATACAGGTGTGGTCACTGTCGGTACTACAGTATACAGGAGCTGTAAAAGTAGTTCTCTCTTAAAGGTACATACACTACAGTATGCATATGGATTAGATGCAGATCCAGTCAAGATCGGCCTGGAGACAGAGGCCATCTAAATGTTGACCCAGACAAAAGGGGACAATTTCATATTCATGAGAACAGCACCCAGGACTAGACAACGAGAACAGCAGGACATTAAAAACAATGAAGGTCATTCCAGACCAGAGATGGGCTTTTACCGGCCATCGAAAACATTTTAAAATATAATAGCTACCCCGCTGTGCTCCCAGCCCGCCAAAAGTTAAACAAAGACTAACCTGATTTTGGGCAGGAGACGGAAGCTTCTGGAAGAAAGGTATACCTGGAAGACTTTTCGGCAGTTGGGGTAGAGGAGAGAGAAGCATGAATCCGGAATCTCTGAAGAAGAAGCACGCACTCAGAGGACGCAGAGCGCACACAGACTCGGGGGAAACTCTGAAGGAGACACCGGAGTTGTAGTTGGAGACAGCAGTGGGTGAAGAGGAGTCGCTTCGGGAGAAGATCAGCAAACTCCTCTCCACCATCGGAGGAGGAAGAAGAATCAAGCCAACATCAGGAAGGCCATTTCGAGCCGGCGTCCTGCCCCGGGGAAGCACATCGGGAGATCATCGACCATCCCCGGGCCGTTGCCGAAACGACAGGCCATTGACCCAACTTGGAAGAAGAAACAAAAAAAAATAAAACCCCAAGAGAAGAAACCTTCCAGCCACCCCGGCTCGGGAGAAGAGATAAAAACAAACTGAAGAAGCGATGGGAGCCAGCCCAAGGCTCCTCTGACCAGGGTTGAGCCGACAATCCTCGACCCCGCCGACATCCAGGCCTGCCGGTGTCCAGCCGCCCCGACCCCCACCTCAGGAGAGAGGTGTGGCGCAGCTCGCAGGGGTTCCACGATCCATGAGGAGACGGAACGCCTGAAGGGATCAAAACACAGACTCGATTTCAAAACCTTGCACTTCCTGGTGGGATTGGTGAGCATGTTTCTGGCCCTTCACAATCAGATCTAGATAGGTTTAATAAGGGGGTGGATTTAAGGGTACAATTAACATGAGTTGTTGTCCCTCGATGTTTCGTGTGTTTCCTTATTTCATGATGATCTTTGTAGAGTATAAGATGCCTGTATTTGCCTTAGTTAGTACTGTGTTGTTATGATTTGTTTGTGTTTTTCCCTCCCATGTACTCTCTTATCTGCTTGCATTTGATTTGATATTTTTCCTTATGCAATAAAATTTCATTTTGTTTCATCAAACTTGGTCTACAAGTGTTTTCTCTACATTGTAGTTCCTGGCCCAAACTCCAGAGTATAGAATCTAAGGGGCGAGTGGGTTGAACCACTCAAGGTTTTACTGTGCAAGAGAGAGAGGCCTCTCGAGAGGGAAACCTCAGAGGCATCTCTCAAGGAAAACCCCTTACAGAAAATGGTGACCGCGGCAGGACTCTGGCAGCAGGATTGCAATGTAGTAGATCCAAGTTTGAATGGTCGAAATGCAATGGATGAGAGAATAGCGGATTATGTCTTTGGCAAGGTAAATCTCACTAAACAGTGGGTTTCCGATCTCTTGCTGGATGGGCGTCCGGTGGACGCAGCCATCAGGTGGCCAGAGAGCAAAGAGCATAAGAAGTCAGTGGAGAAGGTAGTGTGGCTGATGTGTTACAAGAAGCAGGTCCAGATCTTGGACTGGGTCGTTGCAGCACAGGCAGCCAAGATCACAACCCAGGCAGCAGAGATAGAGGAAAAGGCCATGGGAGGGGAAAAACTCATCACAGCGCTTCACGTGCTGAATCAGGAACGCCAAGTGGTAGCTAGTCAACATCAGGCCAGGATAGAATACCTGGAGTGCCAGGTTACTGAGGCAAAGATTAATGAAACGAGGATACGGGAGAAAAATGCCCGCCTCGCACAACAGCAAAGAGCGCAGGAGGAGAGAGTAGTAGAGGTTAAGGCAGCTTACAAGCTAGCCCTCGAGCACAGGTTTGAGAGTACGGACCACGGCCCCTGCCAAAAGACCATAGAGGACCTAAGAACGGCCCTGGTAAAGTCAAAAGGCATGGTGTGTCTCGTCAGCCCGAAAGCTAGTCACATGGACTTTTTAAAGGAATCAAAACAGCCGATTCCAGCTGAGATAATTGTGGTACCAGCCACCGAGCCCTCAGCACCACCGAGCTATAGTGAGACTTGGCCGGAAAAGGAGGGGGTAGTGAAAGAGGAGGTAGCCGAGGTTGAGTGTGAGGAAGAACCACTGGTAGCAAAGCCGGGACTGGCACCAATGTGTCCCGCTCGGCACCAGAGGTTCGGTCCCAACGCTGCCGATAGCAGTATCGGACTACACCAGAACCAGCTCGTGGTGCCCTACGCTGGCCCGCAATTAAGGTCCATGGTGAGCCACCACGCACGACTCACAGTAAAGGGAGATCCCTCGCTCCATTTCAGGGAGATAGAGGAAACAGCAGCCATTAATGACTGTGATGATCAGGAACAGGTAAAACTGTTGCTTTTCTCCCTGGATTGCACAATCCTTCAGTGCCTCTCAGAGGATAGTAAGAGGGGACGGAAAGGGTATGCGGATCTCAGGGAGGAAGTTTTAGAAGTAATAGGAGTGGATGACGGTAGTCCGTTCGACCGTGTGGAAGGGACCGTGCAGCTATCTGGAGAACCCCCACGGGTTTTCGCAGAAAGGCTGTGGCCAGTGTATCGACGCAGCTGTCCGGGTATGCCTGAACAGGCTGTAATGAGCGACGAGCAGCGGGTTCATTGGCTCCGTTGCTTGGTTACCAACAGCTTGCCAGAGATACGGGCCCTAGCCAGATCTTGGTTTGATCCCCAAGGTCCCGGCGTCACGGAGGAGAGGGTGCTTCGTCAGCTCAATGTGGCGTACAAGAATTGTAGAGGTCAGGAAACACCTCCCCAGAAGGGAAAGGTGCATGAGGCAAAACCCGCAGCCCCAAGCAAGAAGGAGTGGCGTCAGGAGGGGAATCGCCCTGTCCAAGCCAAGCTCAATTGCTATGGGTGTGGGAAGGATGGACATTGGCGCAAGGACTGTCGAAATCCGTGGAAGGATAATAAGGGAAAATTTCCCACAGCCCAAGCCCAGACCGCCACACCAGCACCAGCCCAAACCCAAGCCGTAGCTCCTGCCCCAGCACTAGGAGCTGGTGCACTTATGGATCCCGCTGCGATTGAATCGATCATAGAGACAATGCGGTCTCTGATGATTTTGCAGGGGAAAATAGCCGTCACCACTGGTCTTGTCGTTCCTGAAACACCGACTCCTGTGCCCAATTGACTAGAGCCAGCGCAGCCTGTTGACCTGTGTCCTCTAGAAAGACATGCACAGGAAGAGACCTCCTGTAAAATGGAGGAATACCTGCGGTGCCAGGTTGCGGAGGCTAAGTTAGTTGAGCAGGTTTTAAGGGAGGACAACGCTAGGTTAACAGCGAGGGCTGGCAGTTTAGAGGGTCAGCTAAGGGCTTGTAAATGGTTTCACATCAATCAGTGCAAACTGTTTAAACCGGGTGCAAGAGCATCAGCAACCGAAGCCAGGTCTGAGGATAAAGATCCTCAGCCTGAGGCGCGCGATGAGTCACAGACCACACAACCTGGCATCATAGCCTGCTTGGAAGGAGAAGCTGTCCCGCCCACCTGGGGGGAGGTTTCCCCGATGGCCTGGGACTCGGACGAGGAGGGGCCCGAACAACAAGGTCCCGCCCTCGACACGATTCTGGAGGAGGTGGAGTCGGAGGACGGAGGTCCCGCCCTTGACTCAAGCGTGGGGGAGGTAGAAATTGGGGGCAGAGATTCTCCACCTGTAGGGACAGGTGAGGAGGAGCCGTCTGCCACAGGCCCAATTCCCGAAGGGGCGGAGCCTGAGGGGAGGGAGCCGAAGCCCACAGTCGTGGAAGAGCCACGGGCTGTGAGAGCTAAAGTCCCACCCGAAGTTCCACTCGCCAAGGGAGCCTGCCTGAATCCCAAAGGGGCGGAGCCTGAGGGAAGGGAGCCAAAGCCCACAGTCGTGGAAGAGCCACGGACTGTGAGAGCTAAGGTCCCACCCGAAGGTCCACTCGCTAAGGGAGCCACGCCCAAAGCACCTTTTCGCAGGTCGACTCGTACGCCTCAGCCAGTAAAACCTTGGCCCGAGTCCCCCGTTCTCAGTAAACGCCGACTTCAGAAATCCATGAAAAAACACAGTCCCCGATTAACAGCAAAAGGTTGCGGGGAACCCGAGCCACAGGTCACTGCAGCCCCGCCACAGGGAGCAGCAAGCTGCAGTCCAGAGCCACAGGTCACTGCAGCCCCGCCACAGGGAGCGGCAAGCTGCAGTCCAATCAGGGATTAGGCAAGCCGCCCGGGGACGGGCGGCGCTGTACATAAGTTTAGGATTAAGTTTAAGGTGTGTAAATAAAAAGGGGATTAGAGTTTAAGTAATTTTAAATCTGCTCAGTATGTGTGTTGTTTTGGATCGAGGTCGAAAGATCCGATCATGCCGTCACCTAAGCCAGAATCTCTCGGGAGCCTGGCTATATTGTTTGATTTATTGCAGGAACCAGGAGAAAGATGAGAGTGATCCTCGTCGCGTTCATGATAATCGGGTGGAGCTGGGCCTATCGGGGCCGCACTAAGGACTCTACCATCTATGGGTGCTCTGGAAACAGAGGCCCCATCGCGACTGATGGAACCGGCTCACGGGACGCTGAAGAGACTGCTGCCTACTTCCATGAAGGGAGATGGCCAGGCTGGCTGGGGTCGAACTCTACTGAATACTCCAGCCAGACGGGGTTTGCATACAGGGAAACGTCTCTGATGTGCCCCAGGGTGCGGATCATTGCACCCAGGATCAGCGTCACCGTGGGCAAGAAGATTTGCCTTGTTTGCCATGGACATGTACCTTTGGACCGTTGGGGGTGGCTGTGCAAGTTGAGCAGCACCATGAAGAATTCAACTGTGGAATGGGAGAGATTGGGTAATAACACCCATCGTACAATAACGGGAACTCACGGGGGGTTGAGTGTCTGTTGGGACAAGTGGTGGGAACCAGATGAGGGGATCTACATCTGTATGTGGGGTTCAGAACCTGCTTGCCCCACAGGCGTCTCCATCTTTTTCCAAAGACAGTGGCAGGATGCTGGACAAGGAATGAGGTGGGACGTCAGCACATGGGCGTGCGGAGTCCCATACTCTCAGATCCCAGTAAACGCCACGGAGCTCATCACCCGACCCCGCAAGCCCCTGCCCACAGTTCCAGTAGCTAAAGCTCTCAAGGAAGGGTGCCCCACCACGACAAAGGGACCCGGGAATGGATTGGTATTGGTACCCACAGGTCAGGTGCTGTACCAAGGGGTCCACTATGCGGTGGCTTCGGTGATTTTAAACCTCACCGAGGTGTGATTGCCAGAGTGGTGCCCCAGGGAAACGGAGCAATTATACCAGGTCCTGTTAACAAACATGTTTAAACAGTTTTACGAATTCGACTTTGCCGATGTCGACAGAGCCGAATTGTACACCACACCACATGCGGTCTTGGACAGAGTAGGGAGACAAAGAAGGGGTGCAGTAAATGATATTTTCACAGCTTTTAATACAGGAACTTCCGTCATCAACACACTGGATGACGTGGAGCTGCAAACCCAGATCAATGGTTTAAAAACACAGTTAAGAAAGAAACTGACTGATGAGAATAAGGTAGTGGGTTCTGAGTTACATGAGGACCAGGCCATGACACTACACTTAAAAGAGATAATAGCTGAGCTGGAGAAACACGCCAGAATGGTAAATGCCCTCATTAGGGAGGATCGGAATGCGTCCGATCATGCTGCGCAGAACAAAGCTTGTGTGCTATACGGGGCGTGGTTACTGGGCGAGGGTCGCAGTAATCTGGAGCATTTAAAGCAAGGCTTAGTCCCCTCCTGGATCAGCAACAAGCACCTTGCAGCCCTCCACCCTTTTGAGAATACATTGAGTCCGTGCCAGCTCAGACTAGCTTCAGAGGCTTACCCAGTCCCAGTGGACTGTGGACGGTCTAATCACACCATTATGGGTATAGTGGTAAGAATGCCGGAGATGGGAAAGACAGCAAAACCCGCCCCGGTATACAGGGTGGAGAACATTGGAGTCATTCAGGGGGGTGAGCACATTCGCTACACGGGGGTCCCACCTTACGTCATTTGATGGGAGCATGCAATGACGGGTACCGACCTCTCGGGGTGCCGGAGCCGGGGAGCACACATCATCCTGTGTCCCCAGCACTTGAATGCCCATTCGAAACCACAGTGCGGGTTCAGAACTGCTGGCGCGAAGCCTATAAATTGCACCATGGAAGCAATGGCACAAGGCCATGTGCCCCCGCAGGGGGCATATATAGGAGGTGGGACATACTGTGTCACCACTGCAGCGCCCCATTACCAACATGGACAGCACGGTTGGTGTCCGGTTAGTGACAGCAGCTTCTGTTTCAAGCCCAGGGCAGAAGTTCAAGTGGCCCAAGAGCGAATTGTCCCCATTCCTGAACCTGAAAGAGAATTTCACTGATCTGCAGCGATTCGTTGCACATTTTGGTTATATCATTCCCCCTCTTCCTGAACACCTCACCAAGATATTAAAAGCCATTGTTGTTTCACAGAAACACTTCTACACACTGGAGCAGAAGACTTTAGAGATAGGGGCAGACATATTGGACATAGTGACCCCACCATGGTGGGACCTGTTCACTAATATAGAAGTCCCTTCCTGGATTAGGATAGCCTCCCACATTCTTGTAGTGTGCCAGGTTGTCATTGTAGTTTATTTACTGATTGTACACTGTAAAAAGGTCAACCATTCGCAAAAGTATGAGAATAGAGGGGAATGGAGGGAGCATTATGTGCGGGTAGAAGAAGAGACACCCATTTAGATTTTGCTGCTTTGAATAAAGTTAAAATTTTCCTCCCTCCTCTATTATTTTTGATATGTATTCATGTGCATTTTTGAATTTTTCGTGTGTGTATTTTATTTTACTATTGATGTTTTATTAGAAGAGATGTTATTATTAGAAGGTAATGTGTATGCACTAGGTGATGTAGGGGTATAAGGACCCCCTCCATGCCTGGAAGTAAGTTGTTAGATTTTTAACTCCAGGGTATTGCCATCAATAAATGCTTAATGTACACTAGATATTTCTGAAATGGGAAATGCATGTGTCGTGGGGTCATAGATAGGTAAATACTGGGGATGGTTATATTGTGGAAAGTCAGAAAATTTTGCTCACCCAGGATATGATACTTCAAGCAAGTTACAGTATCATCAGGGGGGAGTGTAGGATTCGCAAAATTGGACTTTATATTAATAAGGGTCAAATGGCAGAAGAGGCCGTGATTTTAAAGACTGTTTTAAAAGAAGCCCAGATAAAGGGGCATACAAAATGGCCACCATACCATGTGACCAGCTTATTGGGACACTTTAAAATGGTTCCTGCGCAACCTCAGACAGCTTTGTGGATTCAACCCACAGCAAGTTCTGGAAGCCGTTTCTGAGAGAACGAAACCAGACCCACATGTATGCATATGGATTAGATGCAGATCCAGTCAAGGTCGGCCTGGAGACAGAGGCCATCTAAATGTTGACCCAGACAAAAGGGGACAATTTCATATTCATGAGAACAGCACCCAGGACTAGACAACGAGAACAGCAGGACATTAAAAACAATGAAGGTCATTCCAGACCAGAGATGGGCTTTTACCGGCCATCGAAAACATTTTAAAATATAATAACTACCCCGCTGTGCTCCCAGCCCGCCAAAAGTTAAACAAAGACTAACCTGATTTTGGGCGGGAGACGGAAGCTTCTGGAAGAAAGGTATATCTGGAAGACTTTTCGGCAGTTGGGGTAGAGGAGAGAGAAGCTTGAATCCGGACACTCAGAAGAAGAAGCACGCACTCAGAGGACGCAGAGCGCACACAGACTTGGGGGAAACTCTGAAGGAGACACCGGAGTTGTAGTTGGAGACAGCAGTGGGTGAAGAGGAGTCGCTTCGGGAAAAGATCAGCAAACTCCTCTCCACCATCGGAGGAGGAAGAAGAATCAAGCCAACATCAAGAAGGCCGTTTCGAGCCGGCGTCCCGCCCCGGGGAAACACATCGGGAGATCATCGACCATCCCCGGGCCGTTGCCGAAACGAGAGGCCATCGACCCAACTTGGAAGAAGAAACAAAAAAAAATAAAACCCCAAGAGAAGAAACCTTCCAGCCACCCCGGCTCGGGAGAAGAGATAAAAACAAACTGAAGAAGCGATGGGAGCCAGCCCAAGGCTATCTGACCAGGGTCGAGCCGACAATCCTCGACCCCGCTGACATCCAGGCCTGCCAGTGTCCAGCCGCCCCGACCCCCACCTCAGGAGAGAGGTGTGGCGCAGCTCGCAGTGGTTCCATGATCCACGAGGAGACGGAGCGCCTGAAGGGATCAAAACACAGACTTGATTTCAAAACCTTGCACTTCCTGGTGGGATTGGTGAGCATGTTTCTGGCCCTTCACAATCAGATCTAGATAGGTTTAATAAGGGGGTGGATTTAAGGGTACAATTAACATGAGTTGTTGTCCCTCGATGTTCCGTGTGTTTCCTTATTTCATGATGATCTTTGTACAGTATAAGATGCCTGTATTTGCCTTAGTTAGTACTGTGTCATTATGATTTGTTTGTGTTTTTCCCTCCCATGTACTGTCTTATCTGCTTGCATTTGATTTGATATTTTTCCTTATGCAATAACATTTCATTTTGTTTCATCAAACTTGGTCTACAAGAGTTTTCTCTACATTGTAGTTCCTGTCCCAAACTCCAGAGTATAGAATCTAAGGGGCGAGTGGGTCGAACCACTCAAGGTTTTACTGTGCAAGAGAGAGAGGCCTCTCGAGAGGGAAACCTCAGAGACATCTCTCAAGGAAAACCCCTTACATATTTATAATTTTCCACCGACAGTGGCAAGACGCCGGGGAGGGGATGAAGTGGGATACCAGCCTGAAGGCGTGTGCGGTCCCATACTCCCTGATCCCAGTCAATGCCACTGAGCTTGTAACCCACCCCCGAAAGCCCCTGCCCACGGCGCAGGAGGCGAGGTTACCCAGGGAAGGGTGCCCCACCACCACCAAGGGACCAGGGAATGGACTGGTACTAGTGCCTACCGATCAGGTACTGTACCAGGGGGTACACTACGCGGTAGCCTCCGTGATTTTAAATCTCACCGCGGTACATTTACCGGAGTGGTGCCCCAAAGAAACAGAGCAGCTATACCAGGCCCTATTAAAGGACATGTTCAAGAAGTTTTATGAGTTCGATTTCGCCAATGTCGACAAGGCTGAACTGTACACCACACACCGCGAGTTTTTGGGTAATGCAGGGAGACAAAGAAGGGGAGTATGGAATTATGTTTTTACTGTGTTTAACACTGGGACCTCTGTCATCAACAGTTTAGATGACGTAGAGCTGCAGACCCAGATAAACGCTTTAAAAACACAGTTAAGGAAGATATTAATGGATGAGAACAATGTAGTGGGCTCAGAGTTGCATGAGGACCAGGCCATGACGGTCCATTTAAAGGAGATTATAGCGGAGTTGGAGAAGCACGCAAAGACCGTAAATGCCCTCATAAGGGAGGACAGGAATGCTTCTGACCAGGCTACACAGAACGAGGTGTTTGTGCTGTATGGGGCGTGGTTACTGGGCAAGGGCCGCAATAATCTGGAGGATTTAAAACAGGGTTTAGTCCCCTCCTGGATCAGCAACAAGCACCTCGCAGCCCTCCATCCATTTGAGAATGCATAAAACAAATTAAATGGTCATTGAAACAATTATCCTCAGTCTACAGTGCAGATGCAAAGAGTAAGGCGAGGAAGCATTTCACCCATAGTGAGCTGTGTTATGTGATAGTAGTAGATCCTTGTACATTGTGCAAAAGAAGCTACAATCACGGTTTGAGTTCACCAGAGTGGGGCTGGCATGGAATGAAAATAATTTCCTTATATTTGTAAGTGGGCCAGGAAGACTTATTACACACACAGTTAAAGTAATTGAACTCATAAATGTTGCACCCATCAGGCCATTTTAATGTGTTGTCACGAAATCTAGGATACCAATCTGAGCTATTAAATTCTAGTTCAAATAATGCTTACAACAATGGTGGAGTATATTAAAGATGCCCAAGGGTTATTGAAGTTAGTAACAACATATTAAACAGGCAAACAAAAGAAGTAAAACAGCTCCCGGCGTACACTTCAATTGTATAACACAGGTGATGGATGTACGAACCACTCACATACAGCGCAGAGCCGCAAGAATGATGTTTATTGCATTGCTATATTGTTGCCTGGTAAATTTAGCCATCCAGTGGTACGTTACAGTCACTCACCCATTTAATGACATGCTGTTAATTAGTGCAATTTAGGCTCCATTGGTGATAAATTCTGGCCAATGGTGGGGAAACCAGGAAAATTTGAAACCATGCACTAGAGAAAAGGAATTAATTTATGTAGGAAGTCATAAAATGAAGTTAACACCACTTTCATTTTCTACATTTCAAAGGTAAATAAGATTTACATTTCCCACAGATTTATTTGCTTTGACCGTTATTTTTCATTGCTTCTAAATCCAATGCTTTTATCTTTCAGTTCATGTAGTCAATCATCATTGCATTTAAAAAACAAAATTGGGAATATGGTGAAGTTCATCTTCCCCCTTGTGCAGCTCTTACAGGGGCCAATCAATATGTGATCTTCGGCTCCCACACTGCTGCTGCGCACCAGGCCTAGCATTATGTGGTGCTGAGGCCTGCTGAATGTGTAATGTGCAGGGTATGTATTCATGCGCTCATGAACCATCTGTGGTACTGAGAGCCTGCACATTTAATAGTCGTTTGTTCTTCCTTCGATATTGAAGAAGACAGCCAGACAATCATCTCATTTTTTGCAGTGAGTTCTTTGGTGACTGATAAGACCTCAGAATAGAATCATAGAAATTTACAGCACGGAAAGAGGCCATTTCGGCCCATCGTGTCTGCACCGGCCGACAAAGAGCTATCCAGCCTAATCCCACTTTCCAGCTCTTGGTCCGTAGCCCTGTAGGTTACGGCACTTCAAGTGCACATCCAAGCACTTTTTAAATGTGGTGAGGGTTTCTGCCTCTACCACCCTTTCAGGCAGTGAGTTACAGACCCCCACCACCTTCTGGGTGAAGAAAATTCCCCTCAAATCCCCTCTAAACCTCCTACCAATTACTTTAAATCTATACCCCCTGGTTGTTGACCCCTCTGCTAAGGGAAATAGGTCCTTCCTGTCCACTCTATCTAGGCCCCTCATAATTTTATACAACTCAATCAAGTCTCCCCTCAGCCTCCTCTGTTCCAAAGAAAACAAACCCAGCCTATCCAATCTTTCCTCGTAGCTAACATTCTCCAGTTCAGGCAACATCCTCGTAAATCTCCTCTGTACCCTCTCTAGTGCAATCATATCTTTCCTGTAATGTGGTGACCAGAACTGCACGCAGTATTCTAGCTGTGGCCTAACTAGTGTTTTATACAGTTCAAGCATAACCTCCCTGCTCTTGGATTCTATGCCTCGGCTAATAAAGGCAAGTATTCCGTATAACCACCTTATCTACTTGGCCTGCTACCTTCAGGAATCTGTGGACATGCACTCCATGGTCCCTTTGTTCCTCTACACTTCTCAGTGTCCTACCATTTAACGCCCTTATGCCACTATCTGTGTTTGTGATCCAGACAATCGTACTTAGACATGTCTGAAGAACCCTACACGTGAGCAGAGGCCGTAACAGAATTGTGTAAACTCCTGCAGCCAGATGTGGAAATCGCTTGCAGATTACGGATGGTACTATCAATTGCTGTCACAGTCATTCTTATCTTGAACATATATGCCATTGAGTCCTTCCAAGCAACTTCAGGAGATATCTGCCAAATCTCCTAACCTGCTGTGCACTGTTGCGTCATACAGGACACAGAGATGCCGTGTTGGCCTGGGCCACTCAATTCCTCTATTTTCTTTTGAAAAACCTAAGGCAACACAACTTCATCCTACAAAGCAGCTTCGCCATGAAGCCGGGAGGAAAAGACTGGCAGCATCAATCAGTGTCAGAAGATGGCCCAACCAAGAACCAGAAAACATATCTTCCCAAACAGCTGGTCAATCAGCCAAAGGCTTAAAGCAGGCTGCGATAGAAGGCACAATTCACTAAATGTGCCTGAAACATTTAATGCTCAATGGTCATCTGCACTTGTGTACCATACCCTGGCCAAATAAATGCTCGTTGTCATTGCCCACAGCCTTACATCAACACACAAGATTATAATGGCATTGCTCCCCAACTATTCTTTTCTGCCTGCTCCTAAATGAGGTCTCACACTAAATTAGAGTTGCAGTTATTTCCACTTTTATTTACTGTGTGTGTGGTACAGGTGTGTTCAGTGTGTTTTAACCCAGCGTTTCCTTCTGTGAAAAGTGTACAGGTGTATACCTTCTGCTTTGCAACTGTGCTGTACAGAAGGAGGTTCATGACTGGTGCATGTCTGTGCCTGCCTCTAGCAATGGAGCTGGTCCTTTCCTTCTTGTGTTGGGACAATAGTTGGTTCCATGCCAATGGTATTGATGTGGTAGCTGCTTGTATACAGTTTGAAACATCGCTAGTAATTTCAGCAGGTTGCCAGGGTGTTGCAGATGTGGCAGCATTCTGAGAGAGGAACTCCACCATCCATTGCAATGCCTGCCAGTCCCTTGTTGGGCATGCCCTCAGCATGGTCAGGGATCTGTGTGGAAACAGAGTTTAGGCAGCAGTGAGGGTCTTGAAGCCCTTTGTTCGCTGATTTCTCCAACATTATGGGCCTGATAATAATGCAGAGGCGGAACTGAGCGGGGTGAGGGGGGCAACGATAGCGTCCGTGAAACACAGAGGATCGTAGAATGCGTGGGAATGTTCAATTTAAACAGGAATGCCTCATTATCTTTTAATTTCCGGTTTCGTTATGAGGGAATAAACCATGTTTCAGACAGATACACCATAATATGAACAGAATACTGATATTATTAATACATGATGATATACTGGGTTTAAAAATCTAAAGCCTCAGAGACACAAGCTGTAAAACCTCAGAGACATAAGCTGCAAACGGAATACAGGCTCCTGAGATAAAGATCAGTTGATAACAAAGTTGTAAACAAGCTTTGAAATGGGAATTAGTTAAAAATACTAAAACAATGAAAGATTGAAGCAAACCATTGGTGTTTCCAAAAGGTGTACGGTTTGCAACCAACACAATGAGAAGACCCAGTTTAAAGCTTTAAGAACTAACACGTAGAACAGAAACACAAACATTAAAAGAGGCAAGTGCCTTTGAAAAGATGACATCAAGTAAAAGAAACACCTGCTGGTCAAAGAGTTTTTATGCTAAACTTGGAAGACAGGAACCATAAGATTAAATATGCAACCAATTGAGATAGCTAGAAATGCATGAAACATTCAGTTAAAGTGGTTTTGATTTATATATAGTAAAAACCATACCAACAAGAAGACTTTGAAGATATAACTTCAATAGATGACATGAAGCAATTACATTGTGTTTGTATTAAACTTAGATCACCACAGAGTCACAATGTCTGCTAAAAACCAGTTAAGCCAATATTAAGAATTAAATGGAAAATCTTCGCTAAGAATGGCATCAAACAGAAACCATAGCTGTCATTGTTTTTATGATGGTTTTTGAAACACCTAAAGGTAGAGACATAATTATGCATGCAATAGTTGAATTGACAGTAAGATAGAAAGCATTCGAAAGAGATAGCAATAACGACAATTAGCTGACATCAGCAGAGAACTTCAAAGAAGAAACCACTGCCAAAAGAGACCTTTTCAACAGAAAGGCAGAACTCACTGAATGGGCAAAGCATTTTTCAACTCTTCAGAGATATCTCTGTAAGTCTTAACTATGAGTCTCGGGAAGTCAAAGTAATTGATTTTGGTGGATGTTCTGGATTTAGAAATAAGTAAGAAATGTAGAAATGTAACAAAGTAAAGATTTGAGAATAAGGATCTCTGAGAAATAAGAAATGTAAGCTATCTGTATTTTGAATTGTTAATGTTGTAACTGATTCAACAGCTGTTAAATGAATGTCAGCTCTTAAATAGAGCTATATATTTTTAGAATTGTCTCAAAGAGTAATTCTGTATAAACTTGCAAACCCAATTTCTGTACACTCTTTTATAAGGAGTTGCAGAATTCTGGGGGAGTATTCTGGACCTTCATAATATCCGGAAGGTTACAGTCTAGTTCAACTTATTAAAAGTACTATTCCTTTCCTTTAGGGAGAGAGAGCCTGAACCTTTAGACCCATTTAAGTGTCTTATGGAATTCAGCTATCTCTAACTTAAGTTGAAGGTGAACGTCTGGGGAATACGCTTGATCTGGGATAGCCCGGGAAGGGCTAGGACTTGTAATTATCCCTTCAGTTGGTGCCCAATGAGTGTGTTAACGAGTTGATACAGAACCTATACTTATATTTATATCTATATCCATGTTGTAGATTGTTAAGTATAGAAGGAGTGTTTACTGACAGTGGTTCTAAGACCCAGATTTAAGTTTCTAGAGATGACAAGACCCTGATCAGGCCTTGTAGAACTTAAATCAGAACTCCCTCAAAATACCATTGAGATCTAGAAGCTTCTTATAAAGTTCATATTAAACCCTAACTGAGGTTAGGTCCTGATGAAATATTAAACCCTAACTGAGGTTAGGTCTTGAAGAAATGGCAAATCCTGTCGGAATTGGCTAAGTTTTTTTATTAGAAAATTTGAACGATTGCTTTATTAGGGGAAATAATCCTATCCCTGTACCTCCACAAAACTAAGTGATAATTTTTGAAATAGAAGGCTTTGATGCCGAAGGAGCTGTTAGAACTCATGGCATGAATAATGTTGATCCCCAGAACCAGGGGATACAAAATATCCTGTGGGATAATAAAACAAATACTCCAAATCCAATAAATTCCTTAATGATAAGGTGCACACCAGCACAATTGGGAGGCCTAATGAACGGTGCCCAACAAGGTGGTGGCAACCATGGACGAATAGCAGAACCCGGAGCAGCCTATGCTCCTGGGAGCCATGGATTCCAGTTTAGGTGGCAAACTCATGATGAAATAAATGAGAACAATCTTCGAGAAAACTATAGACAGCTTAGAATCCATTATAATCAATGCAGACAGGCACTAGCTCACTCTTATCTAAATGCTGGAGGCGCAATGATTAATGGTCCAGTAAACCAACCCCAGCAACCACAAATTGCACCCCTAGGTCAAGTAAACCTGAGCTCTATCTATACAATGTGTGGTAGACCAGGAAACACCAGCCAGGAAAAAACCTGCTGGATTCTAACTAACCTTGATAAATTGGAAACCTGTTGCCAAGATTGGAATGCTCAACACCTGAGGCAACTACTGCAAATGATACTAAGTTCAGATTAATTCCCCCATTAAACCAGTGCAACAACTGGGTTCAAATATACGCTTATGTTCTCACGGCAACACAGGGAGGGCATTTAATGGGTTCAATCAAGGAAATACTCACTAATACAGCCACAACTAAAGGGCTGGTAGCTGCCTACAGATTAGGCAAAGTACTTACACAGGATAATTGGGACATTGTTCATGGTTGCCTGGCCAATCAATATCAAAATACAGCCCTCAATCTTGCCTGTGAGGGTGCTCTAAATGATTATTGAGATAACCAACAAAGATGGGATAATGTCAATCGCATTATCCAATTAAATCATGACCTGTTAAATCTACCCCAAACTAAACCTATAATGAGATCAGAAACTAGGGGGAAAAAATGGAGAAGGTATCTTTGGTACTCAGAACGAAGGACTGTATAGACCCAAGTCTCAAGTCCACTCTGCCCAGACATAAACTCATGGCTCAGGACCCCCAAGAGGGTATTCCAAAAGGTTTACACCCCCAATCCACCCACAATATGAGACTGATTTCTCCTCAGAAAGATGGGCAAGATGAGGGCCTAGACCTTGAAAGGAAAGCGAAGGACAGTGGACTCCCGATGGGGACAGCGTTTACACTGGCCAAAGTTTTCAAAGAGCCATGGGAGGATACCGAGAAAACCGAAATTGGGATCAAAAAGATTCCCGGCAGAACCAACGTCCACCTCAACAGGAGGATCGTCAAGAAAGTAAACGGTCCGATAAACCCCATCAGGGATCTTGAAAACATGAAATCCCCAAGAAGGAGGAACAAAAATCAGTTAAAATAATTAAAGATAAAGCAACAAATGAACCTCAGCATCTTGAGGATGATCAATCCCAGCATTGAAGGCCTGGCACCCAGCCAGGACCTTTTGAATTCCCCTATACCTTGGCAACCTTGCCCACAAACGAACACAGCTTGATTAAACTTGCCCAGAAGGGGGAGGCAAAGACCTTCTTGAGCAACTCATTAATAAATACTATCTTTATCTACAAGGCCATCCAAAATTAATGTGGAAAGGTATAGTATCTCTCCATCATGGAGGATGATAATACTGAAGAGAGAATCAGACAAATACTTATGAGACCGCTTACAGAATACCATCAAGTTATTTACTGTGATGGATCATCAATGGCGATTAAAAAAGAGACGTCCCAACAATCCTCAGCTAGGATGGGGATAGTAGTAGGGACTTTTTGAGATTCCTATTTCTTTTTATCCAAAAGAATTACTGTTTATACCCCTTGGCCATAAGACAGCGCAATATGCTGAAGCCGCAGCATTACGGTATGTTTTAAAGAAAGCAGACTTTATTAAACCCATACTGTGGGAAGATATTCTCCATTCAAGAATGGAGAAAAAGAAGTGTCAGGTGATTCATATAAACGGGCATACAACTGGAACAGTGCACTCAAAAGGAAACAGCCTTACAGACGACCAAGCAAAAACATTCGGTCTGCATGATATCCTCTCGAGAGGGGCCTGCCAATGTTAATGTAATCATTAGGGCAGAATGGGCAGCTAATCAGGGTGAGAAACTGATTCAGCTATTAGACCCAATAACAGAGAATCCACCAGAATGTCCACCAAGGTACTTTTACTCGGAAACCCCTATGGGCATTGTACAAGTTAAGTTGCCCAAAGGAAACCGAGAAGTACCCCCGAGCCACAAAGGAGAACAGCTTGTAAAAGAAGCTCACAAGGCCATAAGTCAATCATATTGTAGTGCCAGAATAACATTCTGCAAATTGACCCTCTTATATTGGCTAGAGCCATTGTTTGTGTCTTTACCTGTCCTATTGCTATCTCGTCGCACCTTGAATATCTCTTAATGTCTCTTCTTTCATCCCCTCCCCATTTCCCAGCCCCCAAACTGCCTTTTAATCTCTTTCATTTCCTGCCTTTTTTTCTCAGTTCTGTAGAAGTGTTTCGACCTGAAACGTTGACTCTGTTTCTCTCTCCATGGATGTTGCCTGGCCTGCTGAGTTTTTCCAGTGTTTTCTGTTGTTATTTCTGCCTGTACACCCTGATAGGTGGGTAGTACCTCCTGTGACCTCAACCCCTCTGCTGCTCCCCTCTCTGTTGGCCACCTGCAGCTCCCTCCACACCAGGCCCTTGCTGCTAATGATGCTTGTTCGCTTCCTCATCCAAAGTTCAATCTAAAGCAGCTATGGCAGCACCTGTCCTGATGTTATCAGGGCCAACACCTCCAAACTGTGTAAATAAGTCTCTCACGACAAGTACTCTCACCAAACTGGTTCGCACAGCGAACTGAGAAAGCAGCTGTGAGCACTGAGCCTTTATTCATATCGGAACACCTGACCTTTAACCATCACCATGAAGCGCCACTGAATCTCCTCTCTGTTTTACTGACGAGTTTCCCGAACCCCCGGGAAACCCATGTAGGAAGCGTTAATTTCAAATTGCTGCCAAAATTTTATGAAAGGAGCCTTATTTAAATATTGTAATGACAGACCCGCCTCTCCAGAGTGGGTTACTTGCATGCCCCAAAATCCATCGGCTTTAAAACGGAAACAGGCGCGTTTACGGCAGGTTGGCGGCGGGTTTCCCGCATTTCACAATTTAACGCCCCCCCCACCCCTGATCCTCTCCTGCCCATCGTGGGTGTGGGGGGGGGGGGTGAGGTTAAATCTCCACCCTCCGCCCCCCCCATTATGTCCAAATAGCAAAGACCGCAGCAAATTGGAGCACAAATTTTCCAGAGCTCCAGTCAAAGCATTCGTAATAAAAGGTGTGCTTGAGTTTAGAACCTCAACATAGGGGCTCTGGTGAAGATGGCTGTGGTGGTCTGCCGCTTGGCATAGATTCAGGTTGAGTGAGTCCCCAAAACTGTTCAGGCTGCTTGACACAATCCAATTCCCTAAGGTCCATATCCAAAGAGACCTTGAGATGTTTTGTATATACGTTTCCATGTGACTAGCTTTATTCAACTGCTGCTCCAGAGCAACAGCTATTGTGTAAGAGCAGTCAACTCATTCATGTCCTTTGTTTTGAAATAAAGCTCCTTAATTATTAGTGCATGAATGCGTAACGTGATTGTTTGACATGTCTTTGTCTGCAATTTCAATGGAGGTATTAACCCTTTTTAAAAGATGTTAAATGTTTGTTCCCTAATATTCAAAGAGCACAATTTCATGGGAGGCGATTTTAATTCAGGTGGCCAACTGGCAGAGCTCATCACCTGGATAGGTGATTAAAGGCTGAGTTTCATCCCTCAGAGCCAAATAGTTACGGGGTTTAACATTCTTTCGATTATTCCTATCTTGCTGGGTAAAAGATCAGATTAGAAACTGTTTTGAACCAAACTGACATGCAAATTTCAAACCTTGGGTTAACAATCTGCTGATGTTAATTCAGAGCCCTCAAACGGTAAGTCGCTGTCACAGAAACTCATGTTTCACCATTTGTCTTTAAACAAGGTATATTCCAAAAGAAATCCATGACCGCAAGAACTATTTTGGAAAAAAAAATGACTTCCTAATCTATTTACGATTGTCTGTACAGGAAATGCTGCCATATTTGAGTACAGTATTTGCAGACATGTTCTACATCGTACGCTGCGGGTGTATCCCTTGAACATTTTTTGACAGGAAAGGAAGGGATATTTGTCATTTTCATTATTATGACAATGTGTGCCAGAGACACAATGATGCATTGACACATTTTAAATCGTTTCATTGAAAGTAGATCACATATCAGAAATAAGTATTTTTGTACTTAAAGGGACATTGCCTTTGTTGAAAAAGTGTTGTGACAAATCTGCTTTTTTTGATAGGAAAGGAAGGGATATTTGTCATTTTCATTATTTCAATGTGTGCCAGAGACACAATGATGCATTGACACATTTTAAATCGTTTCATTGTACGTTTGTGAATAAAAGTTTCTCAAACTGTTTTTTACAAAGACAGCGCTCCTTTAATGGTAAAATACCCACCAGCAGTGTAGAGTACGATTTCAATAAAGCATAATTGTATGCAGACCATTACTGCATATTAGCTATTACATTGTGAACATAAAACCCATTTGCACTGAGGAGTGGGAGTGAAAGAGAGAGAGAGGAAGCGTTCACCTTGACACAACATGGCAGGCAGTGAGTGAAAATGCAGGATTATTTGCTTTGATTCCCTCTCTGTGATTTCCTTTTGCTTTTAATGACTGAGTTTTCTACGATTAATCTTCCTGATTTACTCAGATTTGAATATCTTGTAGCAAAATGAAGGAATGGTATTTGAAGGAGCTGAAGCTGCCACATGCCAGGTTCTTTCGTTTGACTGGTTGTTGTTTTGTTAAACTTAGCATCTCATAGAAACCAATAAGGAGGCAAAAGAAATAAAAGGAACACATGGAATAGCAAGAAAAGCTTTAACCAAAACTGAAAAGATGAGATTTATAGTTTGCTCTTTTCTGAGATAAATTTTTCTTATGATTCTAATTTGAGAAAGGGTGGTATATACAGTGCTTTTATAAAGTCATCTATATATAGTCAAAAAATGAAGTTAAAGATCTGGCTGTTTTTTGTGGTTAGTTTGTTTCCCCTCCACAGGCACATCGGGAATAGGCTTCAAGTGGTCTATGTGTATTGCAGATGTGATTCTACATTAAGGCCCACAAGTGCCAGAGCTGCAGTTCTTTTGCTGTTGTTCTGGCTTTGGTGGAACTTATGCGCTGGAAGCATTTCAGCAACTTGGTTGGGCTGCTGGTGTTTTGATTTTGCTACTTTTGTGTCACCAAATGGATTTACAGAAAAGGCAGCATGGATTCAACAGCTGCACACACAAGATTTCCAAGAACACAGCTGTTTACAAATCACGAACACAAGGCTAAAGCAATCATGAGGCCACAATTTTGCACAAATGGAGTTACTCAAAAGTTGTGTTTGTGACATTTTGGCCTCAATATTAACCTACCACGACAGTCAGAAGAGTATGGGGGGGGAGCAGATACATTTTTTTAATGGGGACCGCATCCCTGACCCACCATGGAGAGGCGGGACACTTTATTAACATAATTAAATAAGGCTCCCACAATGCAATTTAATAGTTGCTGGCCGGGTTTCCCAGGGCTCGGGAAAGCCAGCACTGAAAGGGAGGCGGGAACTGCCAGCTCAAGAAGGTTAATGCCTTTTACAGCACTCTTTGTGGGCCAGAAGGAGAAGGATACCCCCGCCCGCCGCACCCCCCCCCCCGCACTCCAACACCCCTCCTCACCCAACCCGGGACTTAAGGAAGCCTTCGGCATCGCTCTGCTGGTCACGGTCTCTCTCTCACTCCTACCGCAAACAGCGACCTCCCCGCCACCCCCCACCCCCCAGCCAAGCCACAAACTCTCGCTCCCTCCTTCTTGATTCCCATTCTCTTCCCTCACCCTTCAACCAAGCCCCGGTCTCTCACTCTCTCCCTTCCGATTTCCAGGGACTTTCCCCAAGGGTCCCTGGCTACACTCTCCTGCCATTGGTTTTCCCACATGGAAGCTGGCCAGCCTGTCAATTTTGCTGGTTGTAGGTCGGGATGCAGAAGAAAAATATTATAATGCGGTTCTGCCGTTAAATTCGTCCTTGCTGGGTTTTTACCCTGCTGTCGCACTCCCCCACACCCTCCCTGCCTCCCCGTAAATATCAGGGCCATTTCTGATCATGGACCTTTTCCATTGATGGGCGAATGTCTATTCAGGATTAATGGCTTGTATGAGTGGGCTAAGACCTCAACTCATCCAAGGCCAGAATAAAATGGCAGCCCAACATTTAGCACCAGCGGCCACCTTGTCATCAATGGAATTTTGTCTCAGGAGGCTGGGAATGAAACCAGCTCGCAAGATATTGTCCTGTTACTGCTGGCGACATGTATACCACCACATTATAGGCATATCTCCAACAGTGGGCTTGCCATTGAATCTCTCCCACTGTTTAAATAAGGCATAACTCATGGCTTTTGACTGTACTTCTGGCCACTGTACCTTTCCTAATGGCTGGAGAATGTCTACATGTAGCTAAATAAGCACACCATTGCTCTGAAGGTTTTTACAGACAAGCTAAGGTTCTCAAATAACAACAGAAAATGCTGGAAAAACTCAGCAGACCAGGCAACTTCTGTGGAGAGAAAATAGAGTCAAAGTTTCGGGTCAAACCCTTTGTCAAGACTGGAAGTTCACTTCTCTTTTGTTCTCTCCCAGCCCGGCCTTTTAATCTATTTCATTTCCTGTGCTCTTCCAGTCTTGACAAAGGGTTTGACCCGAAACGTTGACTCTTTTTTCTCTCCACGGATGTTGCCTGGCCTGCTGAGTTTTTCCAGCATTTTCTGTTGTTATTTCGGATTTCCAGCATCTGCAGTATTTTGCTATCAAGCTAAAGTTCTCTCCTTGCTGACAGCCAGAAGACATAGGCCTCAATTTTCATTGGGCCATGAGGCAGGCTTTGAGGTGGGCGGGGCGTTAAAATGGCAAGAAATGGCGGGTGGGACCGAGTGGGAACCCCCCGCCTGGTTCCCGACCCCCCGCCTGGTTCCTGATCCCCCCCGCCTGGTTCCCGACTCCGAACAACTTTAACTCAGGCATGTCTGATGGTCTCGACTCCGTCCCGCATCCAACAGCCGGGTCTGGTCTTTAAGGCCCTTAATTACCACTAAATGGCCTCTATAATCCTATTTTAACAGGCCCTTGCAACTTTAACCCTTTTCCCACGTAAAACACGCCTGGTGGGAATCACGAATTTGAAACCTGGCAGGAGCACTGTTGCATTGGTGACTTTCAACTGCAGGTCAACCATTAAAGTTGAGATTTGATCAGCTATCATTTGCTGGTGGCAGGACTTCATGGTCTCAGGTCTGGGGCAACTTTTACAAGGCTTAACCATACCTGTGGAAGGTTGGTGCCTCACACCCATCTCCATTGTGACCTAGTGGAAAACCCCTCTCGCCACCTTCACTCAGCGCTTCCTCAATGGAGGCATATACCAGAAGCATGGGAGCCATTTATTTCCTTCCCATCTGGGCATTAGAGGAGCTCGAGCAGCAGCCGCGGCAGCAGCAGAACCAGGAACAACAGCAGCACCAGCAACAGCAGCAGCAGCAGAAGCGCCGGCCTGCTGCTCACCCACCTGAGGCTGCACAGGCCAGAAGGGGTCAGCGCCTGGAAGCCCGTCGGCGCAGGAGATACCCCCCAAACAGGGTCTACAGACGCAGGGTCAGCTACCTCTACATGTCTGAGCAGCAGTGCCAAAGGCGGCTCCGACTTTCGCGAAAGGTAGTGACTGACATCTGCGCAATGCTACAGCAAGGCCTGCTGCCCAGAGGACCAGGTGGACAACCCTTACCAGTGGCCATCAAAGTCACCACCACACTCAACTTTTTTGCCTCAGGCTCATTCCAGGGATCAGCAGCAGACATCAGCGGCATCTCCCAGGCGGCCGCACACACTTGCATCACGCAGGTAACCGATGCCCTCTTTGCCATCACGCACAGTCACATCCATTTCACCAAGGATCGAGCAAGTGTCATGGCGCGAGCGGTTGGATTAGCTCATCTGGCAGGCTTTCCAAGGTGCAGAGCGTCGTTGATTGTACACATGTGGCCCTTAAGGCACCCCATCGCAATCCAGGTGTTTTTGTCAACCGCAAGGGCTTCCACTCCCTCAACGTTCAGCTGGTGTGTGACCACAAGAAGGAAATTTTGCATGTTTGTGCCATGTACCCTGGCAGTTGCCATGACTCTTTCATACTGCGCCAGTCTAGTGTGCCTCCTCTATTCAGTCCGCCAGACCAACTTAACGGATGGCTACTTGGAGACAAGGGCTATCCCCTGAGGACTTGGCTAATGACGCCGTTGAGGAGGCCAGACAACGAAGCTGAGGAGCGCTACAACTCCAGCCACATTTCCACCAGATCCATAATCGAACAAACCATCGGTTTGCTGAAGATGCGCTTCAGATGCCTGGTAGATCAGGTGGAGCCCTAAAGTACTCAGCAGCCAGGTTCTCCAGAATCATCATGGTTTGCTGTGTACTTCACATCATGGCACAGCATCATGGCTTGCAGATTCCTGAGGAGCAATTGACTCCTCACATATCCTCCTCAGATGAGGAGGTGGAGGAGGAGGGCGAAAACGAAGATCCTGCAGAGGCCCATCAACCAGCGGCAGCATTACGCGAGAACATTGCTGCCCGGGATGCAAGGAACGCACTCATCCTGGCCAGATTTGCTTAGCCTAGTCAATCAAACACGTTTGCTTCGCAGCTTCTTACCTGAGCATTGACAATGGCCAAGACCCTGTGGATTCCTAGCTGTTTGACCAGCATACTGACAATTGCAAGTAATCCTAAGCCCTCAATGTGAAAGTCCCATTCGCGAAATGACACACGCCACAACTGCAACAGTTGCCATCAGAATTTTTATGTACAAGAACCAACTGATGGCATTTTTACAATAAACACAACATTTCACCCAAGTGACTACCCTTGTGACTAATTGTGCAGAATTTTCCTCTTACGCATGCTCCTATGTAGTGCTTTCCCTGTGGCTTCAGCAGATGTGGAGGCCCCTTGCTCACTTTCCTGCTGCTCCGGTCTCGACACCTTTGGCGGGCGTTCCCTGGGGCTGCAAGCCTGTGAGGGCTCGTCAACAGTCTGCTGCTCCTGCGGCTGTGCAGGGGTTGAGACATCTATCTCACTTGGGTGTGGACTCCGGTGGGGCTCTGACCGAGGGCTCTGCAGTGGCATGGAAGTGTGAGCGCTTGGAGAGGAGCCCCCACTTCCTTGAGGTCTGCCACCAACCTCCCACTCATGGGTCAGGTCCCCCTCAGTGCCTGCAAGTGGCTGGAGAGCACATTGCTGCATATCAGGGGGGTCATGGGGACCTGTATCTGCAATGGCAGTCCTACTCAGAAGGGCTTTCATGAAGGTCTGGTTTCTCTGTTCAATAGATGCCCATCGCTCCTCAATAGATGTCATTCTATTATGAAAAATGACCATGTTTTCCATACCCTGGCGACTAAGCTCCTCCATGGCCGTAGCCCTCCTCTCCTCTACCATAGCCATCCTCTCCTGCACAGTAGCCAGCCTTAACATGGAGGTAGCCATCCTTTCTGTGTTGATGCGTTCATGCGCCAATGACTCCACAAAGGCTCTGCTCATGTTCGCTATGGACTCCTCCATTCGCTCCACACTCGCAGCGACCCTAGAGACAAAACCTGCCAGAGACTCCTGCATCTGTGCCTGGAGTTCCATCACCTCTGAACTCATGGATGGACCCAGAGGCAGAGGATCGACATGCTGCTGAGCCGAGCTGGCAGAGTCCTGCGCCCTCTGACTAGGACTCTCCACTGCTGTCCCTGTCTCCACAATCTGCTGATGCTCACTTGTGAGCTGTGATACACCAGTTGACAACACTACTCTATGTCCCGAAGGTCCCACCGAGGTGTGAGTGTCTGCGCTGGTGCTGGGTGCACAGAATTCTGCTGACGCTGCGCCCTCAGAGGTTGCAGCTTCCTCTGAGTCTGGCTGCTCAGCCTCTTCTTCCTGGTTAGGGGGGACGGATGCTTGGGATGGTCCTGTGGGGGATTAAAGGAAAGAGTTACAGATGTGATGCCAAGGCTACATGCACATAGCTTTTTGCAGATGCTCATAAGTCCATCTGTCACAGCTTGACAATCATTATCAGCGACTCATGCAATGTCAAAGAGAGAGATGGGAAACTTTTCTGTCACCAGCTTGCTGTGTTGCACCCGTCTGTCCATCCCCCATGCGCGAATCATCCTCAATGCCAATGATTTCCAGGACGGCCTCCTGCCAAGGGGTCAGGTGGGCTATTGAGGTTGGCCCTCCTCCTGTCCTGGCTCGCTCTCTTTTGTTGTGAGCTCTCTTTCCCTGCAATGAGGGAGATAAGTGGAGGTTGAGTGAAAATGAAGGAGTGAGTGTAGAGATTGCATAGCATAGATACTTAGAAGGAGACAAAGATGGAGTGAGGTTGCAAGACCAAGGGCCCTCCCTGTGTATTGTCAGTTGTGATCAAAGCATCAGAGTGATAGGGAGTGTGAGGGCTGCATGGTGGAATAGTTATGTGAATGTGAGCATAGAGAGAGAGGGAATGGCTAAGGGTGCATGGATGTCAGTGTCAAGAGGGATGTGGAGGAAGAGATTGCTGAAGCTGAGTGCTGGTGAGGAAAGGCAATAGGGATCAGATTGAGGGTGATGGGAAATTCATACTCACTTTTCCAGTGCGCTGAATGTCATGAAATCTTTTCCTGCATTGTATCCAGGTTCTGCGGGTGACTCCCAAGGAATTGACCTCCTCAGCCACCTGCATCCACACAGCCTTGGTCTGAGTAGATGGCCTCTTCCTCCCTGATGAAGGAAACAGGACCTCCCTGTTGGCCCTAGCCCCATCGACTAATGCCTGCAGTGCCACCTTGTCAAAGCGAGGAGCTGCTCTTGCCCTCCTGCTTGTCATCTCTCCTGCAGGTCCCTCTGACACCAAATGGATGAAGCTTGGAAGCCTGCAGAAGAAGCAAGGCTTGCTGTGGACTTTAAATGCAGCAGCAATGATGACGTAATCAGAGGGGACTTACAATCATGAAAACCCCCCTTGCAAAGGCTTCCCACATGTTGGAAATCAATTGGCCAATTGAGTTAAAATTGCATCAATCTCCCACATCCAATTAGATTCGTGTGGGAAACACGAAATTCGGATAACACGACAACAGCCCGCACCTGAGCTAAAATCACCCCCATAGTGTCCTCTACCTCTGGCAGCAGTGTTTACAGTGCCACTATGATTATCGTTGCAACACCCACTTTACTTTATCCCACTGCTACTGAAGTTGTGGTTGCAGGACTATTCAAATGATTTATATCATTTATCAAAACATTTGCCCTCCACCTAACCATGTCCTCACCCTTCCTATTCTTTGCAGTTTTGCCCTCATCTCCCCCTCAGCCCTCAGCTCTCTTACCTTGCCTATCACCTGCTCCCTTGATCCCTTCTCATCCCTGTTCCTGAACCACTTCACGTGAGTATAGATGATCTGTATTTTTTTAATACTTATGTTACTGTAATGTTTGTGCTCTGGATTGTTACTTGATACTAGGTTTCAGAACATAAAATTGCATTTTGGTTAGCAGAGACAAGAGACATTGGAAACAATTTTAACCTAACCCACCCATCGGGAAACAGATGGGATTGGGTGGAACACTGATTTTAGAGCTCGCCCAATTTTACTTTCCATTGAAGTCAGTGGACAGCAATATTGGGCGGGATGTAAAACTGGCGTACCACCTAATCTCGTCAGTTTCCTGACCAGGCTGACCTATATTGGCTCCCGGTCCGGCAACACCTCAATTTTAAAATTCTCATCCTTGTTTTGAAATCCCTCAACGACCTTGCCCATTTCTATATCTGTAATCTCCTCCAGCCCTACAACCCTCCGAGATCTGTGCACTCATCCAATTCTGGCCCCTTGCGAATCCCCAATTTTCTTCGCTCCACCATTGGTGGCCATGCCTTCAGTTGCCTATGTCCTAAGCTCTGGAATTCCCTAAACCTCTTTGCCTCTCTACCTCCCTCTCCTCCTTTAAGATGCTCCATAAAACCAACCTCTGTTACCTCTGTCCTAGTATCTCTTTATGTGGCTTAGCGTCAAATTTTATTTAATAATCGCTCCTGTGATGTTCCTTGGGATGTTCTATTACGTTAAAGATGCTATATAAATGCAAGCTGTTGTTGTTGTGATTGAACCAGAGACTATGGGCTGGATTTTCATTGAGGAGTCAGGTAGGAGGCGGGACTACAACTTTCGGGGTTGTAGTCCCGCCTCCATCGAGTTCTAGCCAACCCACGCGATTTAGACTTGATTGACCTTGTTGAGCCCACCCAGCGGGCTCAGCAGGCCAATTAAGGGCCACCCAGCAACTGGTGACGTCACAGATTGAAATCTCATCTGTCAAGACCTTTTGACAGATGAAATATCAGCGTTTCACAGCTGTTTGAAGCTGTCAAACACTGACCATCTGTACTCCAGGTTAATTCCTTCCTCTCAGGCTGATTTAGAGATCTGTCCAGAACAGAAAGCTGAATGCTGCTATTTTTGACAGCTGGCGGCCATTCTGCTTTCTGTGCCGGTGAGATGAGGGACTCCTGAGACCTGACGGAAGGAAGGCTGTAAAGTTAAATAAAGTTTAGTAGAACTGCTTTAAACACTTTACACACACCAAACACACTTACCTTTGCACTCATGCACCCATCACCCACCTGAACACCGGACATCTCGACCCCTCCAAGCCCTTCATCCCGACGGTCCGCCTCCTCTAACTTGGCGTGGTTTGGAGCCATCGGGAATCCCACACTTCAACATTAAGAATAGGGATTAGGCTAAAAACTGCCTGTTAACTACCTGTTAACAGGCAATTAATTGGCACTAATCCCCTTCCCGCCTCGGGGAGGCGGGTCCCACTGCGGGTTGGGTACCCGCCTCCTTTGAAACTGGCATGGAGGCGGGTTGGGTGCGGGATAGGTTTGTGCCCCCCCGATTTCGGGATTTTAACCCCCCACACTCCTCCAATCCCGCCTCCAAGGCCCAATGAAAATCCTGCCCATATGTCAACATTTATAAAAGGTGAGCAGAGAGAGCACATGGGATTATGACTGCTGCTTGTGTGGATTATATACATGGACTGGTTAGGTTGAATGGCCAGTTTCCATGTTTTAGTATGTATGTAATTCTATATAATCCCCTTCCAATATCACTCCTTTGCAGTCCACCTCTGGGGCACTGTCCCTTCCTAGTTCTGCTTTTACCTGACATAGCGCTGGCACTACATTGCTGCCAATGGCTGTTTGCACAGTCACCTCCTGTGTCCCCCAGAAATCTATCTTTGAGGCCCTCCTCTTCACTTTCTATCCATTACTGCTTGGCAACATTATCCAGAAGCAGGGGGCCACTTTCCAAATATATACTACCAGCATCCAAATGTGACTTGCTAGCTCCTCCATTGACCTAAATGTTGTTGCCACATGCTCAAACTTCCTGTCTGATATCAGGACATGGCTGAGCTAAAACTTCTTCCAGCTAAGTGTTGACAAAACTGAGTCCATCCTCTTCACCTGCTCTCAGCACCTTCCAACTTCTGGCCTAGAGTCCATCACCTTCCACTCTGCTAAATCAAGCTGAGAGAAAGTTTCTCTCTATCTACTTTGTCTAGGCCCCTCATGATTTTGAACACCTCTATCAAATCTCCTCTCAACTTTCTTTGCTCTAAGAAGAACAACCCCAGCTTCTCCAGTCCATCCACTTAACTGAAAACCTTCATCCCTGGAATCATTCTTGTAAATCTTTGCTGCACCCTCTCTAAGGCCTTCACATCCTTCCTAAAGTGCGATGCCCAGAATTGGACACAACACCTCTGTTGAGGCCGAGCCAGTGTTTTATAAAGGTTCATCATAACTTCCTTGCTTTTGTACTCTATGGGCTCGATTTTGCCAGGCCCGAGGAGGTGGGATTGGAGGCGTGTGAGATGTTAAAATCACAAAAAATGGCAGGTGGCTCCGATCCCGCCTCCAGCCCACCTCCGAGCAATTTTCTCAGAATTGGGGTTTCAGGCCCCGTTTCCATCCTGCCTCCAAAAGGCGGGATAGGCCCTTAAGGCCCTTAACAACCAGTTAAGTGCCTCTATAATCCAATTTTGAAAGGCCTTTCTGAATTTAACACTTTTCCCCCATGCTGCACGTCTCCTCTGGAACATGCCAATTATTCCTGGTGGCCTCACAAGTGGATTCCTTACTAACAGCTGCAGCTCCACCATTAAAAAGGAGTTTTCAGCAATCATCATTTGCAGGTGGCAGAACTTTGTTGTCTCAGGTCTGGGGGAACTTTTAGCAGGCATACCCATTGTTGTGGAAGTTTGGAACCTGACACCCAACTCCAGTGTGACCTCCTGGGAAATCCCTCTCCCCACCTTGACTGAGCGCTTCCTCAACTGAGGTATATAGCAGAAGAATGGGAACCATTTATTTCCTTTCCTCCTGGACAGTGGGGAGGTGGGCTGTCGCTGGTCCTGTGGGGGAGTAAAGGAAAGAGTTAGACACATGAGATAAACGTTACATGCACATTGAATTGTGCAGATGATCATAAGTCAATCTGTTAGAGCATCAGAATCAATATCAGTCACTCATGCAATGTCAATGAGAGAGATGAAAAACTATTGTGTCACCAGCTTGCTCTGATGTGCCCGTCTGTCCATCCCCCACTTGCGCATCCTCCTCCACTCCCACGATCTCCAGGGCCGCCTCCTCCACAGTGGTGAGCTGGGCTATTGAGGGTGGCCCTCCTCCTGTCCTCGCCCTCTCCCTCTTATTGTGGGCTCTCTTTTCCTGCAATGAGGGACACAAGTGGAGTTTGAGTGAGAATGAAGGAGTGAGTATAGAGAATCCATAGATGCTTAGAAGGACACAAAGGTAGAGTGAGATGCCAAGACCAAGGGCCCTCCCTGTGTTGTAAGTTGTTTTCATAGCATCACAGTGATAGGGAGTGTGAGGGCTGCATAGTCGAATAGTTAAGTGAATGTGAACATACAGAGAAAGGGAATGGGTAAGGGTGAAGGGATGTAAGGATGAAGTGGGATGTGGAGGAGGAGGTTGACAAAGCAGAGTGCTGATGATGAGAGGCGATGGGGATCAGATTGAGGGTCATGGAGATGGAATACTCACTTTTCCTGAGTGGAGAAGGTCATGAAACCTCTTTCGGCACTGCAGCCAGGTTCTGCTGCACATTGAAATCACATTCACCTCCTGTGCCACTTGCAGCCACGCTGCTTTTGTCCATTTGTGGAGGCTTATTCCTCCCTGAGGAAGGAAAGAGCACTTCCTTGTTTGCTCTTGCTCCTTCTACCAGAGCTTGGAGGGAGGCCTCATCGAATCTGGTTGCACACTTTGGTCTGGTGCTGGACATAGTAGCAGTAGGAATCTCTCAGAAGTATATGTTGATAAAGTTGTAAGGCTGAAAAAGAACCAAGGCTGCTTGCAGGCCTTAAATCCAGCTGCATAGATGACGTCATTGGAGGCGAGTTTCAGTATCAAAAGACTCACTGGGCCAGGGGTTCCCACACGCTGGAAATCAAGTGCCCAATTAAGGCAAAATCGCACTTTTGTCCCGCCTCACATCAGAGGCGGGGTCCTGACACGCTGACCACTTGACACACCCCCAGCCCACCTCCAATGACAAAATCCAGCCCTATGCCTCTATTTATGAAGTCCAGAATCCCGTATGCTTTTTTAATCACTTTTTCAACCTGCCATGCCACCTTCAACGATTTGTGCACATTTATCACCAGGTCTCTCTGTTCATTCTCTTCTCTTTACCACTGGTAGCCGCTTATTCAGCTCCTGCCTCTGGAATTCTCTATCCCGTTCACCTCACCTTGCAACATCTCCCCTTGCTTTCAAAAACCTCCTTAAAATCCTCCTCTTTCACTGTGTCTTTGGTTCCCTATCCTGGCCTCTTCATTATCCTATCCTCTCCCATGCTCCTTATCTACTGTATCCTTTTCCCTCATTGTAAAATACTCACACAACATATTCCTGCATGTGAGTAGCACTAAATGATATTTGTGTATAAATACTTTTTGGGCTGGCTTTTACCAGCCCTGAGGAGACGGGTTTGGAGGCGGGACTGCTGGCAAAATCAAAAAGAATGGGAGTGGGTCCTGAACCTGCTCCCAACCCACCTCCAAACAACCTTCCCGGGTGTCAAGTCCCCAATTTGTGCAGAGATCCGACTCCTAGCGGCAGGAAGAGAATTATAGCCACTTAACTGCCTGTTAACAGGTAGTTAACAGGCAGTTAAGAGGCTTTTTCCCATTTTGAGACTTCTACTGCGGGCTTCCCGATGGCGGGGAACCCTGTCAGGGTAAATGAGGCATGCTGTGGGTCTGTTGTAATGTTTGTGTAGAGATGACAGCTGCAGAAGTGGTGTGAAGGATCCAATGGGACACTGGTGAGTATCAGAGTTAAGGAGATGTTGGGAAAGTCATTTTTAATGTGTTTAGATTTTTCCGTAGGTGACAAGCTTTGAAGTGTTTGTGTGGCCTCACCTCATTGGGAGAAGTGACAGATCGCTTCTGTAACCTCACCTGCAGCTGCCATCTGTTTAATCCTAAGGAGAGAGTCATTGGAGAGCCTGGGTGCAAGGGCTCACCTTTGCACAGTGATTGTCAGTGTTTGATAGCATCTCAATGCTGTCAAACACTAACAGATCATCTGTCAAAAATAAATGGTACATGTCCCTTTAAGAAAACTGACAGATGAAGCATCATCAACTGACGTCATCTGACACTGGCTTTCCCTTAATTGGCTGGCAAGCCCGCAGAGTGGTCTTAACAAGGTCAATCAGGGGAAAATAGCAGGACTAGAACCCGGAAGGCAGCAGTCCTGCCCCCAACTCGTCTCGGCAGGTAAAATCCAGCCCAATATGTTTGTATGAAGTTCCTATTTCTGCTATTTTAACAGAGGTGAAAATTGGTTACCATCTCATTAAGGGTTTACATGCTAATATCATGCAGCACAATTTGTCACTGACACTTTTTATTTTATTTAGTTAATTGTCCCAACAGACAAACAACGGAACAGCTCCAAAAAACAAGAAGGTGATGCTATTCAGAGCCATAGATACCACCACCAGCGATGAGGTGCTCAACAGTTGTTAAACTTGGCCATCTGCTCCTGTTCTCCTCAAAGCTGCAAGAGCTCAAAACCTAACACATTTTTCCTTTATTAAAGCTGCAGACTGTGTTGCGCCTGATGTGAGCTACACTGACTTTCACTGTGAGAAGAACAACCAAGAGCACAGGACCTCTGAGATCAGCACCAAGCGACTGATAGTCAGGCGGGGACAGACCTTCCGCATCACAGTGCAATTCAGCAGAAGTCAATACAATCCAGAGAGTGACAGATTTAAACTGGTTGCTCAGACAGGTAATCAATTAGGAATGAGTATGGGAAATTTCACAATGACTATTATATTAATTAGAACATAAAAAGGGAAGATTTTTTTGTTTTTGTTCTTATTCTATTTTTGTTCCTGATTGAATAACACCCTCTGCTGATTTTATTGTGTTTAGAGTGTGTTTTGTGTGGATTGATTTGTGTGGGTTGAAGAGCCAGATGAGTCGACGGCTGGCAAACAGAAGTTGGAGGATTCACATTAAAAGGACGAGTGGCTGATTCTCTATTTTTTTCTGACATTTGAATACCCACTAATGTACCAGACAGGAAGCACGAGACAGGATGTACCAGACAGGAGGTTGAAAGTGCAGTGTCAAGTTTCAGACAACACACAGTAGTTTTATGTTGTTATGAACTTGGCAGCCTAAGATTTGTGCAACATCACTGAAGGAAGTGGTAGAATCAGGAAGTTTCTCAATGGATTGTTTTTGGGTGCTGCGGTTAGTCGCCTGCTTGTTATCCTTTTCATGGGAGGTGGACATTCTGATTTGAAGGTGTTCTGAACATATGAAAAGAAGTGTGGGAAAAGACATTCAAGCCCATCTAGACTGCCCCATCCAGACATGGTAGACAACCATGCACACCACCGACGCAGTCACTAGCCACACAATCTCTTGGCAGAGGCCACAAAAGGGGAAAAGAGCCTACTGCCAATTGAAGAAATGTCATGGGAAATTTTGCTCTGATTCACTATGCAAAGTCCATAACTCGTCACAATTGCAACTAACTAGCAGCTCACCATCTACAATTGCCCTATGCACTCACGAACCTATGAATTGCTTTTAAAAAATCATTTAGACAGTTGAATGGTAATGAATTCTTTAACTTAGACTCAAGTAGAAATGCTTCAATTTCTGAAAAACAAAAACTGAATTTGCAACCATCAGTAAGTTAAGACACGTAGGGCTGAAACTCTCTCTTCCCACCACCAAGAGGCTTGCCATCCCAACCCCACCATGACACCAATACAATTTCATGGGATGAGGATCATTAAGCAGTCATGCTGGGCTCCTGGTGGAATTCCCTCCAGCAAGTTGGGTCTTGTCAGTGGCCCTGAGCAGAAGCTGAGCACTGCTGCAGTGGGACCAGTGCGATCGCACCTGAAGTAATGGGAGCCACAATAAAAGGGCAGAATTGCCGGGAAGACTACAACAAATCTCTCAGTGAAGGCCTCAACTGTGAACAAGGCCTTCATCAGAGGACCTCGGGGCCTTCCCATTGCTAACCCATGGACAACTGCCAGGCTTTGGTTGGCAATCTCAGAGAGCAGCATAACCAGGGGTGGACAGGAGGGAAATGGGCTAGGAATTGGGACCTGCCTCCCTACCCCCACTGGTATTTGCTTACATTAGGCAGGGAAGGAGTGGCCAGTGACAGTCCTTCCTGGGTGTAGGGAGAGAAATCCAGGTCGAGCAGAGAGAGCAATTTTGTCCCCTTTTCTGCTGCTATTGCACTTCATTCAGACACGGTAGTGGAGGAAAGTCCAGCCCACAATCATTAACTCCTTCACTGTAACACCTCATCACAGATTGTGTCGCGCATGATTGTGCTAAATACCATCTAGGAAAGTACTAAATGCTTTAATTTGGCTTGCATAAACCACTTTATATCAACCGGTCCAAATTATATTAACATTTACACTATCAAATCCCTATCAGAACACATCTAAGTGACTGAGTGAATGAGTTAACTTCTTGACAAAATCATCAAAGAGGAAGTCAGTTCATGAAATCAATTCTTGATTGACACTTATGATAATACAATTAGCAGTATCTTAATGTAAACAGTCAGAGAGCTTAAGGCACTCAAATAGATATTATTAACTTATGGAATTAATGTCTGAGGTGACAAATGCAGTTCAAGTGTATCAACTGGGCTATACTTATTATAAGTGGATATTATGCTCAATGTCCAAGACTGACATAAAGTTACTCCGTTGTATCAAACCGCTACGCATAGTGGTTCAAAGAAGAAGGTCACCACCACCACCTTCTCAGGGGAGCAAGGGATGATCGATAAATGCCAGCCTTGCCAGCAATGCCCACACCCCAAGAACAAATCATTAAAAAAGAATTAATGCAGTACTCAAGATGGAGTCTGACCAAGACTCTGTACCATTGAAGCAGCACTTCCTCACTTTTGTATTTCAACCTCCTTGAAATAAAGGCCAACATTGCAATATCCATTTACATTACTTTTTGTACTTTTAGCGATTTGTGAACACAGACAGCTAAATCCCTTTGTTCCTCCCCAGCTTCTAGTCTCTCACGATCAAGAAAATATTCCGATTTGACCTCACACTTACCCACATTGAACTCCATCTGCCATAGTTTTGCCCACTCATTTAATCTTTCTATGTCCTTTCGTACCTTCCTGTTCCTATCCACACAATTTAGTGACATCTTAATTCTTGGATATACAACTCTCTATTTATTCATCCAAGTCATTAATATATATGGTGAAAAGGTGAGGCTCCAGAACCGATCAGAGGAGACCACCACTTGAAGTTGTGAAGGGCACAGCAGGCTATGTGTGGCAGACCTGTCCAGACAGCGACAGCATGCCTTGAAGACTCCGATACTTCTCACGATGACAATCTTGTAGAGGACAGTGCCTCATTGTAGCAGTCCTCTGCTGCTGTTTGGGCCACTCTTAGTGGGGTCATTATCCATGGGAGCAGGATAAACTCGTGGCCCTTACAGCTAATTTCTCATTGGTTGGCTGCTACTTATCCATGTGAGCAAAATTGGCAATGAATTGTCTCTTCAAAAACTGTGTGCACTTTGATGGCAGGTCACTATTTTTGATTACTGATTAAAAGTAAGTTGCATTTGCTGTAGAATTAATTTATTTCTGTTCATTTCACTTTAGGGCAAAACCTGTTGTGTCTGTGTATAATAAGACACAGACTGCAGGAGAACGGTACAACAGGTGTTTACTCAACGTGGCTCACAGTGGAACTGATCTGTACAGATTACTACTCAGTGCTATATACAGGTGTGGTCACTGCCGGGACTGCAGTATACATGAGCTGTAAAAGATAGTTCCCCCCTTAAAGGTATATACATTACAATTCCTCCCCTTTTAGCTTAACAGTACCATAACATTCATTTAACAATTAAATATCAAACTAATTACAATTAACACTTTTAACATGCAACATTAGCTGAAAATAGTCGATTTATATATTCAGTCTTTGGGGAGGCTTCCTGACCCTTTCTGGATAGTGCCTTTCCCGAGTGTCTTGCTCTTGGTGCGGAGGCGATTCTGGCCCCCTGTCGTCGGTTGGCTCATCAGTTTCCGATGCTACTGTTTCTGGGGTAGATGCGACCTGTACGTCGGGTTCATCACCAGGTACATATGGGCGAGGCATGGGGTTGACTTGTTCCTGTGACTCTAGGATCTGGTCAGCATGGCGTCTCACGATGCTCTCCCCATCGTCCACTGTGTACATTAGTGGGCCCTGCCGTGTGCATATCGTTCCTGGCTGCCATTTTTCTGTTCGGTAGTCGCGGGCCAAGACTGGTTGCCCTACATTGAAGCTCCTTGTTGGCTTCTCATGGATGTGCTGGAATTGCTTACTCTCAACATCTCTTCTTACGTTTGGTCTGAGCAAATCCAGGCACGATCTTAACCTTCGGTTAAAGAACATCATGGCTGGGGCCTGGTTGGTGACTGCATGCGTCGCATTCCGGTAGGCGAACAGGAAATTGTCCACCTTGTTCTGCAGCGGAATGTTGTCATTGTACATAGCCTTTATTGCCTTCTTAAAGGTTTGTACGAACCTCTCAGCCAATCCATTTGTGGCTGGATGATACGGGGCGGATGTGTAATGCCTTACCCCATTCTTTTTCAAGAACCTCCAGAACTCTTCGGACACAAACTGTGGTCCGTTGTCGGAGCAAATCTGTTCTGGCAAGCCATTCCTGGCAAAAATGGTCCGTAGGACTGCAATAGGTTTCTCCGTGGTGGTGGAGGACATTTTGATGGCCTCAGGCCATTTTGAGTGCGCATCCACGGCTATTAAAAACATTGAGTCCATGAATGGACCAGCAAAATCAATATGCACCCGTTGCCATGGAGATGAGGGCCACTCCCATGGGTGCAGAGGGGCCTGTGGTGGTGCATTTTGGACTTTCTGGCATCCTGAGCAGCCCTTGGTCAGGTCCTCAATTTGTTTATCGATTCCCGGCCACCACACATAAGCCCTGGCTAGGCTTTTCATTTTTACCCCTCCCAGATGACCCTCATGAAACTCATTGAGCACTCTATCCCTTAACTTGGGTGGAATCACCACTCGGGATCCACACATCAAGGTCCCCCGGCACACTGACAGCTGTTCTCTCCTTGTCGAGAATGCTGGCAACAGTGAGGCGCCATGTGCTGGCCATCCCTTCACCGTCAAATCATATACCCGAGACAGCGTCGGGTCATTTCGGGTTTCCTTTTCGATACAAGCGTTAGTTACCGGTAGGTATTCAACTATAGTCGAATGGAATATTTCGACAGGATCCACTGCTGGTGCTTCCTCCGCAGTAGGCAGTGGCAGGCGTGATAGCCCATCAGCATTTCCATGCTGTTTCGTGCCCTTATATTTAATCTCCTCGTGGTGCGCCCCTAGAAAAAGTGACCATCTTTGTAGTCGTTGCGCAGTCATCACCGGAACGCCCTTCTTCGGATTAAAAATGGAGACAAGAGGCTGTTGATCAGTCAGCAAGGTGAATTTCTGCCCGTGCAGATAGTGATTGAACTTTTTCACTCCCCACACTAGGCTGAGGGCCTCCCTGTCAATCTGGGCGTAGTTACGCTCGGCTGAGGTTAGTGATCGTGATGCAAAGGCTATTGGCCTCTCTGAGCCGTCCGAGAATTTGTGCGACAGCACCGCTCCAATGCCGTAGGGTGGCGCATCATATGCCAACCGAATTGGTAATGCCGGGTTGTAATGGGCCAATGCTTCTTTCGATGTGATTAGTGTTATGCTCTTCTGGAAAGCTCATCTACATTCGTCACTCCACTTCCATGGCACCCCAGTTTGCAGTAGGGTGTTCAGTGGGTGTAGTATTGCAGACAAATTTGGCAAGAACTTATGGTAGTAGTTTACCAGCCCGAGGAACGACCTCAGTTGTGCCACATTTTCCAGTGCTGGAGCCTTGACTACTGCCTCAATCTTCTCTGGCGACTTATGTAACCCCTCTTTATCGATAACGTGGCCACAATACGAGATCTGTTTTATAAAAAACTCGCAATTGGGGCGGTTAGCTCGGAGCCCATATTCCTGCAATCTAGTGAGCACCTGCTCCAGGTTGGCAAGGTGATCACTGTCATTTTTGCCCGTGACCAGGATGTTGCCCAAATAACACTGGGTCCCTATGATCCCTTGCAGGACTTGTTCCATTGCCCTCTGCCAAATAGCCGGAGCTGATGCTACCCCGAATACCAGCCGGTTGTATTGGTAGAGACCTTTATGGGTGTTGATTGTGAGGTATTTTTTTGATGCTTCTTCTACCTCCATTTGCAGATACACCTGGGCCAGATCAATCTTAGTGAAGCGTTTCCCTCCAGATAGCGAGGCGAAAATATCTTCAATCTGCGGAAGTGGATATTGTACGGTGTGAAGGACCGGGTTTACTGTTACCTTAAACCCCCGACAGATGCGAACCTTCCTTGGTTCCCCAGGCGTGCTGCTCAATGACTTTTTCATCACAGGGACAATGGGTGTAGCCCACTCGCTCCAGTCTACTTTGGACAGTACACCTGAATGTTCCAGACTCTCCAGCTCTGCTTCGACGGCTGGGCGGATCGCATAAGGTACCGGTCTGGCCTTAAAAAATTTTGGGCTTGCGTTTTCTTCAATTTTAATCGTCGCTGTCATGCCTTTTAGTGTTCCGAGTCCTTGCTGGAACACTTCTTTCGCGTCAGTTAGGATCTTTGACAGTCGCCCAGGTGTGATGTCCTCATCCTTTTTGTCAGCCACAGACATGCCTGTATGGAATGCCAATCCAGTTGTATTTTCCGGATCCATTCACGTCCCAGTAATGGTGGTCCTCCATCTTGCAATACATACAGGTCTAGTTTTGGTGTTTCCTTACCGTTATATATAACGGTCACCCTTATTTTTCCTTTGGGGTAGACTTTTTGCCCCGTGTACATCTTCAAAATAATTTTTGTGTCTCTCAAGGGTATGTGTGAGAATAGCTGCTCGTAGTCCCGTCGGTTTATGACTGTTAGGGCTGACCCTGTGTCCAATTCCATCTTTACCTGGACTCCTGCTATCTTGAGAGTGACCCAAATGGTTCGGTGATCCTCCGTTGTGATCACATTATGTAATTTCAGACAACTCAGTTCCCTGCTTTCGGAGTCATTGTCACTCTTTTGTTCGTCTGAACTATTCCCCGTCATCTTATATACCTTCTTGTTCTTTCCTTTGGTAGGTTTCTTATTGCTGGTTTTCTTTCCCGACCTGCAGACTCGTGCTATGTGTCCTACTTTTCCACACTGTCTGCACACTTTGTCTTTGAACCAGCAATCATTCTGGTTGTGTGTTGTTCTGCCGCAGCGATAGCACTTCTCTGTTCTATATGACATTTCGTTTGTGCCATATTCTTGCGGTCTCTGTTGTATCTCTGCAGCGCCCTGTGCTGCTGCTTCATATGATACCACAATGCTGAAAGCCTTTTCCAGCGTAAGGTCCTTTTCAGATGAAAGCCGTTTCTGGGTTCCTTCACTTTGAAGCCCACACACAAACTTGTCCCTTAAGGTATCTGCCAGTCCCGCTCCAAACTGGCAGTGTTTCGATAGTTTGCGCAGTTCTGTTAAATAATCACCATTGCTTTCATCCTTATGCTGGTTCCGTTTGTGAAACTTGACTCTTTCTGCTATCAGCAGCGGTGTGGGGTTTAAATGTTCCTGTCGTATCGTTACTATGTCTTCAAAACTCTTTTCCATTGGCTTTGTTGGGGTTACTAGATTTTGTAATAAACCATACGTCTTTGCACCCATTAAATTTAACAATACCGACGCTTTCTTGTCATCTGATACCTCATTTGCCTTGCAGTATACCTCTATTCGTTCGACATCTGTAGTCCAATCTTCGACTTCATTGTCAAATGCGGTGATACTGCCACTCTTCGGCATTGTGGGTGTCGTTTAAAATGGCGTCTCCCAATGGCTTAAAATGGCGTCTCCCGCGCTTTCCTTCCTCCCCCGCTGCTGCCAACGCCGGTCCCGGCGGTTCTCGTGGCAATGGCGGTGCCCTGTAGTTTTCGCGCGCTTCTCCTGCGCTGCTGCCAACGCCGCTCTCGGCGGTCCTCGTGGCAATGGCGGCGCCTCGCGTGTTTCTGCGCGTCTCTCGCTCCCTCTCTCCGACGCTGCTCGGCCCCTGAACACCGGCTGTGCCCTGTGCGCTCTGCCCTCTCTCTCTCTCCCCCGTCGACGCTGCTCGGCCCTTTGCTGTGCCGCTCGGTCGGGCTCTAGCCCGCCGCTGTCCGGGAAGGGCCTGCGCACTACCTGTTGCCAGCCCGTTTCGCTGGACCACCTTGACTGGAAAGCCAAGCCTGGCTCTCGACAGCCTCCCTCGCAATTCTCGAGTCTCTGCTGGATGACTGGGCGGTTGCCCGTGGTCGACGCCTGAGTCTCTGGCGTTGACCTCCAATCCACTGATCTCCAGGAACGAATCCCCGGGAGATGATGCAGAGTTGCAGGTAGGTTCGAACTTGCCTTGTCGCCAATGTTGTGTCTGTGTATAATAAGACACAGACTGCAGGAGAACGGTACAACAGGTGTTTATTCAACGTGGCTCACAGTGGAACTGATCTGTACAGATTACTACTCAGTGCTATATACAGGTGTGGTCACTGCCGGTACTGCAGTATACATGAGCTGTAAAAGATAGTTCCCCCCTTAAAGGTATATACATTACAAAACCCTTCAGAAACATCTGGAACTAAAGTCCTGTTTTCGCTGTCAGACTCAATAAATAAAAAGAGATGGAGTGCAGTTGCTGTTTCCTCCTCCAGAAGCAAATTGTCCCTGAATATATCCTCATCGCCAACTGGTCGTCACATCTTAGCTCTGCAGAAAATAACTTCAGGCCAGACTGTGATTTCTACTTTTCAACCCATGGTGCTCAGGTACTGCTCCGTTTAATACTAGATTACAAATGATTCCTGCATTTAGTGAGTTAGAACCAGATTGTAAATGAAACAAAAGGATATTACTTTATCGTAGGGTTACCTTTTCATGTGCTCTCAACAACAATTTGTATTTATAGAACGCTTTTAACGTAGTAAAACATCCGAAGGCACTTCACAGGAGCATTATCAAACAAAATTTGACACCAAGCCAGATAAGGAGATATTAGGGCAGATGACCAAAAGTTTGGTCAGAGAGGTAAGTTTTAAGGAATGTCTTAAAGGAGGAAAGAGAGGTAGAGAGGCTAAGAGGTTTAGGGAGGAAATTCCAGAGCTTAGGGCCTTGGCAGCTGTAGGCATGGGAGCCAATGGTGGAGTGATTAAAATAGGGGATGCTCAAGAGGCCAGAATTGGAGGAGCGCAGATATCTCGGAGGGTTGTAGGCCTGGAGGAGATTACAGATTACAGGGGTGAGTCCATGGAGGGATTTGAAAATAAGGATGAGAATTTTAAAATTGAGGCTTTGCTTAACCGGGAGCCAATATAGGTCAGCGAGCACAGGGGTGATGGGCGAACAGGACTTGGTGTGAGTTAGGGCACGGGCAGCAGAGTTTTAGATGACCTCAAGTTTATGGAGAGTAGAACGTGGGAGGCCGGCCAGGAGTGCGTTGGAATAGTCAAGTCTAGAGGTAACAAAGATGTGGATTAGGGTTTCAGCAGTAGATGAGCTGAGGCAGAGGCAGAGTCGAGCGACGTTATGCAGGTGGAAATAGGCGATCTTAGTGATGGCGCGGATATGTGGCCAGAAGCTCATCTCGGGGTCAAATATGACACCAAGGTTGCAAACAGTCTGGTTGAGCCTCAGACAGATGCCAGGGAGAGAACATAAGAACATAAGAACATAAGAAATAGGAGCAGGAGTAGGCCAATCGGCCCCTCGAGCCTGCTCCACCATTCAATAAGATCATGGCTGATCTGATCCTAACCGCCAATCTACTAGCACAGAACCATCTCCTGAATCTAACAGAATTAGACACACGAAATAGGAGCAGGATCAGGCTACACGGCCCCGGGCCCGCTCTGCTACCCACAGGGCCATGGCCGATCCGAACCTAGACTCATGTCCAAATTCCTGCCCGCTCCCCGTAACCCTTAATTCCCTTTACTTCTAGGAAACTGTCTATTTCTGTTTTAAATTTATGTAATGATGTAGCTTCTACAGCTTTTTGGGGCAGCATATTCCATGGACCTACCACCCTCTGAGTGAAGTAGTTCCTCCTCATCTCAGTTTTGAAAGAGCAGCCCCTTATTCTAAGACTATGCCCCCTAGTTCTAGTTTCACCCATCATCGGAAACATTCTCCCCGCATCCACCCGATCCAACCCCTTCACAATCTTATATGTTTCAATAAGATCGCCTCTCATTCTTCTGAACTCCAATGAGTAGAGTCCCAATCTACTCAACCTCTCCTCATATGTCCATCCCCTCATCCCCGGGATTAACCGAGTGAACCTTCTTTGTACTGACTCGAGAGCAAGTATGTCTTTTCTTAAGTATGAACACCAAATCTGTATGCAGTATTCCAGGTGCAGTCTCACCAATACCTTGTACAACTGAAGCAATACCTCCCTATTTTTATATTCTATCCCCCTAGCAATGAAAGCTAACATTCCATTGGCCTTCTTAATCACTTGCTGCACCTGTATACTAACCTTTTGAGTTTCGTGCACCAGGACCCCTAGATCCCTTTGTACTTTAGTACTTTCCAGTTTCTTGCCATTAAGATAATAACTTGCTCTACGATTTTTCCTGCCAAAGTGCATAACCTCACACTTTCCAGTATTGTATTCCATCTGCCAAATCTCTGCCCACTTTCTTAGCCTGTCTATGTCCCCTTGCAGGTTTTTATGTCCTCCTCACTCACTACTTTCCCCCCCATCTTAGTATCATCTGCAAACTTTGACATGTTACACTCGGTCCCCTCCTCCAAATTGTTAATATAGATTGTAAAGAGTTGGGGACCAAGCACCAACCCCTGCGGAACACCACTAGTTGCTGATTGCCAGTCTGAGAATGAACCATTTATCCCAACTCTCTGCCTTCTGTTAGATAGCCAATCCTCTATCCATGCCAGAATATTACCCCCAATCCCGTGATTTTTTATCTTAAGCAATAATCTTTTGTGTGGCACCTTGTCAAATGCCTTTTGGAAGTCTAAATACACTACGTCCACTGGTTCCCCTTTATCCACCCTATATGTTACTTCCTCAAAGAACTCCAGCAAATTTGTCAAACATGACTTCCCCTTCATAAAACCATGCTGACTTTGTCCTATTAAATTATGATTATCCAAATGTCCTGTTACTGTCTCCTTAATAATGGACTCCAAAATTTTACCTACCACAGATGTTAGGCTAACCGGTCAATAGTTTCCAGCCTTCTGTCTACTGCCCTTTTTAAATAAGGGTGTTACATTAGTAGTTTTCCAGTCTGCCGGGACCTTTGCCGAGTCCAGGGAGTTTTGGAAAATTATTACCAATGCATCCACAATCCCTACCGCCACTTCCCTCAAGACCCTAGGATGTAAGCCATCAGGTCCAGGTGATTTATCCGCCTTGAGTCCCATTATTTTACCGAGTACCACTTCCTTAGTGATTTTGATCATGTTTAGCTCCTCCCCCCCTATAGCCCCCTGTTTGTCCAGTGTTGGGATATTCTTAGTGTCCTCTACTGTAAAGACTGATACAAAATATTCATTCAGTGTTTTTGCCATCTCCATATTTCCCACCATTAATTTCCCGGTCTCATCCTCTAAGGGACCAACATTTACTTTAGCCACCCTTTTTCATTTTATATAACTATAAAAACTCTTACTATCTGTTTTTATATTTTTTGCTAATTTACTTTCATAATCTATCTTCCCTTTCTTAATTAATCTTTTTGTTATTTTTTGCTGTCTTTTAAAGTTTTCCCAATCCTCTATCCTCCCACTAGATTTGGCTACCTTATATGCCCTTGTTTTTAGTTGAATACTATCCTTAATTTCTTTACTTAGCCACAGATGGCTGTCTTTTCTTTTACACCCTTTTCTTCTCAGTGGAATATATATTTTTTGGAAGTTGTAAAATAACTCCTTAAATGTACACCACTGATCATGTATCGTCTTACCCTTTAATCTATTTTCCCAATCCACTCTACTCAATTCCACTCTCATACCTTCATAGTCTCCTTTATTCAAGCTTAGCACGCTTGTTTGAGATCCAACCTTCTCACCCTCTAATTGAATATGGAATTCAACCATGTTATGGTCACTCATTCCAAGGGGATCCTTTACTAGGACATTTTTAATTAATCCTGTCTCGTTACACAGGACCAGATCTAAGATTGCTTACCCCCTGGTCGGTTCAGTTACATACTGCTCAAGAAACCCATCCCTAATACACTCAATGAACTCATCCTCAAGGCAGCCCTGCCCAATTTGATTTGTCCAATTAATATGATTGTTAAAATCCCCCATAATTATAGATGTTCCCTTATTACAAGCCTCAACTATTTCCTGATTGATACTCCGTCCAACAGAGTTGCAACTGTTCGGAGGCCTATAGACTACGCCCACTAATGTTTTTTTCCCCTTATTATTCCTTATCTCCACCCAAACTGTTTCATTATCCTGATCTTTTGACCCAATATCATTTCTCTGTATTACAGTGATACCTTCCTTTATTAACATAGCCACCCCACCTCCCCTTCCTTCCTGCCTGTCCTTCCTGATCGTTAAATAGCCTGGTATGTTTAATTCCCAGGCATTGTCACCCTGCAGCCATGTTTCTGTAATGGCCACAAGATCATACCCATATGTAGTTATTTGTGCCATTAACTCGTCTATTTTGTTATGAATGCTATGTGCATTCAGATAGAGAACTTTCAAATATGTTTTGTGACACTTAGTTCCTGCTTTTGCCCTTTTTATTACTTTACCTTTTACTCCATACCTTCTGCCCCTTCCTGACATGCTCTGGTTTTTAATTTCCCCACTGCTACCTAAGTCTATGACCTTCTCTGTTGTCATTTTTATTATTTGTTCTCTAGGAACCTCCCCCCCACTAGTTAGTTTAAAGCCCTCTCTACAGCCCTAGTTATATGATCCGCCAGGACTCTAGCCCCAGCACTGGCCAAGTGAAGCCCATCCCAACGGAACAGCTCCCTCCTGCCCCAGTACTGGTGCCAGTGTCCCAGGAAACAAAACCCATTTATCCCACACCAGTCTTTGAACCACGCATTTAACTCTCTAATTTTATTTGTCCTAGCCAAATTCGCTCGTGGCTCAGGTAATAATCCACAGATTATTACCCTTGAGGTTCTGTCTTTTAATTTGACCCCTAGCTGCTCATACTCCTTTAACAGAATCGGCTTCCTAGTCCTATCTATGTTGTTTGTACCAACATGGACCACGACAACTGGATCCACCCCCTCCCACTGCAAGTTTCTTTCCAGCCCAGAGGAGATGTCCTTAACCCTGGCACCGGGTAGGCAACACAGCCTACGGGACGCTCGCTCTCGGCTGCAGAGAACTCTATCTATCCCCTAATAATACTATCCCCTACCACTACAACATTTCTATTTACTCCCTGCTCTTGAATGGCCCCCCGCTCCACGGTGCTGTGGCCAGGTTGCTCATCCTCCCTGCAGTCCCTGCTGGAGTAAGAACCTCGAACCTGTTGGACAAGAGCAAGGGCTGCGGCTCCTCCAACACTACCTCCTGGACCCCCGTACCTGCCTCACTCGTAGTCACACCATCCTGTCCCTGACCATGGGCTACATCTGAATTAATTAACTTCATAGGTGTGACCATCTCCTGAAACACAGAGTCCAGGAACTTCTCCCCCTCCCTGATGTGTCGCAGTGTCTGAGGCTCAGACTCCAGTTCATCAACACAGAGCTGGAGTTCCTGTAGCAGCAGACACTTGTCACAGACGTAATCACCGTGAGGGATGGAGTTGATGGCTAGGGAACAGAGTTTGTAGCTGGGACTGAAGACAATGGCTTCGGTCTTCCCAATATTTAGTTGGAGGAAGTTTCTGCTCATCCAGTACTGGATGTCGGACAAGCAGTCTGACAATTTAGAAACAATGGCAGGGTCGAGAGAGGTGGTGGTGAGGTAGAGCTGGGTGTCATCAGCGTACATGTGGAAACTGACGCTGTGTTTTCTGATGATGTCGCCGAGGGGCAACATGTAGATGAGAAATAGGAGGGGGCTCATTAATACTGCAGTAGGATTTTATAATATATCCAAAAATAAAACATGAATTAAATGTTGTTTTCATCAGCCTGTACAATATTTAAACATAAAAATGTGTTATATATTCTCAGGATTTAGTGTTGGAATATTTCCATTTATTGAGTGTGTATAAAGGTGGATTCTATGCTGGTTAAATGATAAAATCACAGGCATTTCATTCTTGAAATTAAAATTGCATATGAAAGTCTAAAGAAATTTGAAAATAAGATTGATTTCTGCTAATTTTGTGATCATAATGCTATGTCCATATGACAAAATTGCACACTGTAACTGGCTGGTTGTCAGCAAGTATATATGATAGAATAACTATGCCCAGTAACGATGTGCACTTCCACTGTCAGGACTGACCCATGTACAAAATAATTCATTCAGTCATAATATACGTGTAGATTAATACTGCTCAAGAGACTAGCTTGGAGCTGTTGCCTTTATGGCAGGAAGTAAGGTTCTAAATGCAGTCTTTGTTTATAGATTTTATTAGAGGGAATGATGCTCACAGACAATGCACACGATGATACGAAGGCTGTGGGAGACTGCAGGTTACAGTTGCTGAGCCCTCTGGGCCTTTCCTAACTTCCTTACTATGTTTTTGCTTTTTAAGCTTAGCTAAAAGGCCATTACATCACTTCCTCCATGACCTTTGTTATGTATTTTGTGTTCTCCTCCCACCTGTGGTGGCGCTGTCACAGGAGATAAATGGTTGGGTGTTCTCTGTTAAGTTTAGCTCTCTTTGTTCGGAACTTGCTAGAACTTCCTTTCCTTCCAATAAAGCACTTCATGTTTGAATCTCTGAGTTCTGAGTCCTAAATTGTGTCTAGGTAGAAAGGTACCGACACGACAAGTGGCAATGAGGAGCGGATGAATCTGCTGTGACAGGATCGGACAAAGTCAACATGGATTTACAAAAGGTAAATCATGCTTGACTAATCTACTGGAATTTTTTGAGGATGTAACTGGTAAAACAGATAAGGGAGAACCAGTGGATGTGGTGTATTTGGACTTTCAGAAGGCTTTCGATAAGGTCCCACATAAGAGATTAGCGTGCAAAATTAAGGCACATGGGATTGGGGGCAAGGTATTGACTTGGATAGAGAACTAGTTGACGGACAGAAAGCAAAGAGTTGGAATAAACGGGCCGTTTTCCGAGTGGCAGGCAGTGACTAGTGGGGTACCGCAAGGATCGGTCCTAGGACCCCAGCTGTTCACAATATATATTAATGATCTGGACGAGGGAATTGGATGTAATATCTCCAAATTTGCAGACGACACAAAGCTGGGTGGGAGGGTAAGCTGTGAGGAGGATGTCGTGAAACTCCAGTACGATTTGGACAGGTTGGGTGATTGGGCAGAAACATGGCAAATGCACTATAATGTGGATAAATGTGAGGTTATCCACTTTGGTGGCAAAAACAGGAAGGCAGATTATTATGTGAATGGCAATAGATTGGGAGAATGGGAAGTGCAAAGAGACCTGGGTGTTATTGTGCACCAGTCACTGAAGGTAAGCATGCAGGTGCAGCAGGCGGTTAAGAAGGCAAATGGTATGTTGGCCTTCGTAGCAAGATGGTTCGAGTACAGGAACAAGGATGTCTTGCTACAGTTGTACAGGGCCTTGGTGAGACCGCACCTTGAATATTGTGTGCAGTTTTGGTCACCTTACCTGAGGAAGGATGTTGTTGCCATGGAGGGAGTGCAGCGAAGATTCACCAGGCTGATACCTGGGATGGCAGGAATGACGTATGAGGAGAGATTGTGTCGATTGGGCTTATACTCACTGGAGTTTAGAAGATTGAGAGGGGATCTCATCGAAACCTATAAAATTCTGTCAGGTCTGGACAGACTAGATGCAGGAAGGATGTTTATGATGGCCGGGGAGTCCAGAACCAGGGGTCATAGTCAAAGGATAAGGGGTAAGCCATTTATAGAGTCATAGAGTCATAGAGTAATACAGCACGGATAGAGGCCCTTCGGCCCATCGTGTCCGCGCCGGCCATCAAGCCCTGTCTAATCTAATCCCATATTCCAGCATTTGGTCCGTAGCCTTGTATGCTATGGCATTTCAAGTGCTCATCCAAATGCTTCTTAAATGTTGTGAGGGTTTCTGCCTCCACAACCCTTTCAGGCAGTGAGTTCCAGACTCCAACCACCCTCTGGGTGAAAAAGTTCTTTCTCAAATCCCCTCTAAACCTCCCGCCCTTTACCTTGAATCTATGCCCCCTAGTTATTGACCCCTCTACTAAGGGAAAAAGCTCCTCAGCATCCATCCTATCTATGACCCTCATAATTTTGTACACCTCAATCATGTCCCCCCTCAGCCTCCTCTGCTCCAAGGAAAACAAACCCAATCTGCCCAGTCTCTCTTCATAGCTGAAGCGCTCCAGCCCTGGTAACATCCTGGTAAATCTCCTCTGCACCCTCTGTAACGCGATCACATCCTTCCTGTAGTGTGGCGACCAGAACTGCACACAGTATTCCAGCTGTGGCCTAACCAGTGTTTTATACAGCTCCATCATAACCTCCTTGCTCTTATATTCAATGCCTCGGCTAATGAAGGCAAGTATCCCATATGCCTTTTTTACCACCTTATCCACCTGTTCCGCCGCCTTCAGGGATCTGTGTACTTGCACACCCAGATCCCTCTGACCCTCCGTCTTGCCTAGGGTCTTTCCATTCATTGTGTATTCCCTTGCCTTGTTAGTCCCCCCAAAGTGCATCACCTCGCACTTTTCCGGGTTAAATTCCATTTGCCACTGTTCCGCCCATCTGACCAACCCATCTATATCGCCCTGCAGACTGAGGCTACCCTCCTCGCTATTCACCACCCTACCAATTTTTGTATCATCCGCGAACTTACTGATCATACCTTTTACATTCATATCCAAGTCATTAATGTAGACCACAAACAGCAAGGGACCCAGCACCGATCCCTGTGGTACCCCACTGGCCACAGGCTTCCAGTCACAAAAACAACCTTCGACCATCACCCTCTGCCTTCTGCCACTAAGCCAGTTTTGTATCCAATGTGCCAAGGCACCCTGGATTCCATGGGCTCTTACCTTCTTGACCAGTCTCCTGTGCGGGACTTTATCGAAGGCCTTACTGAAATCCATGTATACCACATCCACTGCGTTACCCTCATCCACACACCTAGTCACCCCCTCAAAAAATTCAATCAAATTAGTCAGACATGATCTTCCCTTGACAAAGCCATGTTGACTATCCCTGATTAATCCTTGCCTCTCCAAGTGGAGACAAATTTTGTCCCTCAGAATTTTTTCCAATAATTTTCCTACCACTGATGTTAGGCTCACTGGCCTGTAGTTCCCCGGTTTTTCCCTACTACCCTTCTTGAATAATGGTACTACATTAGCGGTTCTCCAGTCCTCTGGCACATCCCCTGTGGCCAGAGAGGTCCTGAATATATGTGTTAGAGCCCCCGCAATCTCTTCCTTTGCCTCACACAGCAGCCTGGGATACATTTCATCCGGGCCTGGGGATTTATCCATTTTTTGGCCAGCTAAAACCGCCAATACCTCCTCCCTCTCGATGTTAATATGTTCGAGCATATCGCAGTCCCCCCGCCCTATTTCTATGTCTACATCGTCCTTCTCCATAGTGAGGACAGATGCAAAAAATTCATTTAGAACCCCTCCTACATCTTCCGGCTCCACACACAGATTGCCACTTTTGTCCCTAATGGGCCCTATTTTTTCCCTGGTTATCCTCTTACCCTTAATATACTTATAAAACATCTTAGGATTTAGGACTGAAATGAGGAGGAACTTCTTCACCCAGAGAGTGGTGAAGCTGTGGAATTCTCTGCCACAGAGGGCGGTGGAGGCCAGTTCATTAAATATATTCAAGAAAGAGTTGGATATATTTCTTGAGGCTAAAGGGATCAAGGGATATGGGGAGAAGGCAGGGACAGGGTACTGAATTTGGATGATCAGCCATGATCTCATTGAATGGCGGAGCAGGCTCGAAGGGACGAATGGCCTACCCCTGCTCCTAACTTCTATGTTTCTATGGGTGCAGTGAGTAAACAGAAAATTTAATTTGAAACGTGAGATGGCTACTATATTAGGAAACATCGGTGATTTTGATGAAAATGTGGAGCAATGGAGCGCATATACGGAACGTTTTGACTATTTTGTATTGGCGAATGCGGTGGCAAATGAAAAGGTCATGCCTACCTTTTTGAGTGTAATCGGGCCGAAGACATTCAATTTACTTCGCAGCCTCGTGCAGCCAGATAAGTCAGGAACTAAAACATATAAGCAACTAGTGGAAATTCTTGGAGCACATTTTTCACCAAAACCTCTGGTTATTGCTGAGAGATTTAGATTTCACAAACGGAATCAAGAGGAGGGGGAATCAGTGACGATGTTTATTGCTGCTTTAAAAAGGTTGTCGGAACACTGCCAGTTCAAGGAGGTGCTGAATGACACCATTAGAGACAGACTTGTGTGTGGTCTGCAAAATGCAGCCACACAGAAGCACCTTCTTACTGAGGACAACCTTACTCTTGAAAAGGCCATTGAAGTTAGTGTCTCCATGGAGATGGCGGAAAAGGAGGCTCACCAGTTGAGTTCAACAGGGACAGTTCACAAGGTGTTGTCTGAGCCTAAAGGTGCGCGGAACGGCACATGTTACCGTTGTGGGAAAACGGGCCATCATGCTAATGACTGCTGGTGTACGGAGCTGGAATGCCGAAATTGTGGCAAAAAGGGTCACATTGAACGCACCTGTAGAGGTAAAAAAAGAACAGACAGAGCTGGGAAGCATGGAAGCAAAATGTCTGTATTTGGACAAGAGGGGAAAAAGAGTGTTCATTCAGTGCAGTATGATGGAACAAGCAAAACAGAGGGGAGCTACACCTCTGAGGAGGAAGAGGTGCACATACTGACGGTTGCAGGCGATTCAAATGGCTACTGGGTGTCACCACTGGTGGAGGGACAATCAGTGCGGATGGAGGTGGACACAGGCGCGGCTGTGTCCCTTGTTTCAGACACTGTCTACAACAAAATGCTAAAGCAGCTTACCCTTCAGCCAACAAACATTATGCTAAAGACGTATACTGGCGAACCTGAGGCCATGAGAGGCGTCATTGAGGTGACAGTTAAATTGAACGGACAGACTGCAAAACTGCCACTATATGTGGTAAAGGGAAATTACCCATCACTACTGGGACATGCATGGCTAGAGAAAATCACGCTGGACTGGCCTGCAGTCCGTATGATGTCAAAAGGGGAGTCAGGTCTGACTGCAGTGTTAAACAAACATGCAGAACCCTTCAATGGGGAACTTGGGAGCATGAAAAAAATCAGCGTGAGACTGGACATTAAACCTGACAGCAAGCCGAAGTTTCACAAAGCCCGACCTGTACCCTATGCAATTAGGCCAAAAGTTGAGGCTAACTTGAAGGCCTTAGTCGAGAATGGAGTCCTGGAGCCTGTGAGCGTGAGCAAATGGGCCACACCCATTGTTCCTGTCCTGAAAAAGGATGGATCTGTTCGAAGCTGCGGGGACTTTAAAGTGACTATTAACCCGGTGCTGTCTGCGGAACAGTACCCTCTTCCCCTCATTGATGATCTTTTTACGGGCCTGGCCGGAGGGCAAAAGTTCAGCAAAATAGACTTATGCCAGGCTTATCTACAAATGCATGTCGATGACAAATCAAAGGAGCTGCTGACAATTGTGACACACAAGGGGCTATACAGGTACTGCCGCCTTCCGTTTGGAATTACGTCGGCCCTTGCTCTATTCCAAAGGGCAATGGATCAGATTTTGAGTGGACTGCCAGGAGTCCAGTGCTACCTGGACGACATCCTTGTCACTGGGACAAATGAGGAGGATCATCTTCTGAACTTGGATGCGACACTACAACGACTGAAAGAGTACGGACTCAGAGTTCGTAAAGAAAAATGTGAATTCTTTCAGTCTTCAGTTGAGTACCTGGGGCATGTGATTGACGCTACTGGCCTGCATAAGGCGCCGTCAAAGGTCAAGGCGATCGTGGAGGCCCCAGCACCCCAGAATGGGAGCCAGTTACGTTCATTTCTGGGGCTACTTAACTACTATGGGAAGTTTATTCCAGACTTAGCAACATTGCTGAAGCCATTACATCAGTTGCTATGTCAAGGCAAAACATGGAAATGGACTGAACTGTGCAACGAAGCTTTCGCCCAAGCAAAGAAAGCATTGCTGAAATCGGAGGTCCTGACACACTTCAACCCAAAGCTACCCATGCAGCTAGCATGTGATGCATCACCATATGGTGTGGGAGCAGTCATATCCCACATCATGCCTTCGGGTGAAGAGAAACCTATCTCCTTCGCATCACGCACCTTGAACAAGGCCGAGAGTCACTATGCGCAGATCGAGCGCGAGGCCTTGGGAATCGTTTTTGGAATTCGAAAATTTCATCAGTACCTGTTTGGGAGAAGGTTCACACTCCTGACAGACCACCGTCCATTGACTTCACTCTTTGGGCCCCACACTGGAATTCCGTCTCTCGCTGCAAGCAGGATGCAAAGGTGGGCTTTACTGTTGTCAGGACACACATACGACATCAAATATCGCAAATCAGACTTGCACGGCAACGCAGACGGTCTCTCGAGGCTACCCTTGCCTGTTACTCCCCCAGAGCCTCGTCAGATAGACATCTTCTACTTTAGACAAGTGGAGGGAGCACCTGTCACTGCAGTTCAGGTGCGAAGGTACATCCGCAACGATCCAGTCCTGTCTGAGGTAATGGACAATGTCATTTGAGGGATAGCTATAGGAGATTCTCCTAGTTTGAAACCTTACATTTCAAAAAGAAATGAGCTCTCCGTCCAGGCAGGTTGTCTTCCTTGGGGACGCCGTGTCATCATTCCGCCACCTCTGAGGGAACCAATACTGCAACAACTTCATACAGGCCACAGTGGGATGGTTCGGATGAAGGAAATGGCAAGAAGCTACTTCTGGTGGCCAGGTCTCAATGGGAATATTGAGGAGAAAGCCAAAACATGTTCCCCATGTCAAAGGGTCCAGAATGTTCCACAGCTGGCAACCTTACACCCCTGGGATTGGCCTGCAGAAGTGTGGCAGCGAGTACATGTGGACTTCGCCGGTCCTTTCGAAGAGAAGATGTTTATGGTGGTTGTGGACGCTCATTGCAAGTGGCCGGAGGTCGCTGTGATGAGATCTACCACGGCAGAGAAAACAATTGAGAAACTTGGTGAGATGTTCAGCCGTTATGGCTCACCGGAACAACTCGTAAGTGACAACGGTCCACAATTTGTATCACAGGAGTTTGCAACCTTCCTGCATGTGAATGGTGTCCAACACATCAGGTCTGCGCCCTATCATCCCTCTACTAATGGCCAGGCAGAAAGGTTTGTGCAAACTTTGAAGCACGCCTTGAAGGCATCGCAAGGTCAGGGCTCAATCCACCAACGTCTGAACAGCTTCCTGTTGTCCTACAGGAACGAGCCGCATGCCACAACCAAAACTTCCCCCGCTTCGCTCATGATGAAGAGGCAGTTGTGGACAAGTTTTGACTTACTCATCTGGAGAAGACACACAGATCAACTGTTGCTAGGAGCAGAGACAGCCACAGAGGCTCCAACGGCTGGTTGGCCTGAACTGTTTCCGGATGTTACCGCAAACCAGCATCCTTTGCCACAGTGCTCTTCTCCAACACAGGAAGTCAAAGAGACTGTTCCACCTGTGCAAACTCCTGACTTTCGACTGACACAGGCACCTTCTCCATCCAGACCTGTGTCAATGCCTACTGCTGTGGAAGCCAGCGATGACCGCCGGTATCCTGTCAGAGAGCGGTGGCCTCCAAGACGCTTGGATCTGTAGGCTTAGTGACTTACCCACAAGACTGGGGCAGAATAAACCCCAGGGTAAAGTCAGAGGTTGAGGCAGTCTACCTCTACCCTAGGTTAGTTGAGTGCACTGAAAGTAACTTACCTGTTGAGGAAAAATGTGGACCTTCCATTTAAGAGGGGAGGAAATGTTATGTATTTTGTGTTCTCCTCCCACCTGTGGTGGTGCTGTCACAGGAGATAAATGGTTGGGTGTTCTCTGTTAAGTTTAGCTCTCTTTGTTTGGAACTTGCCAGAACTTCCTTTCCTTCCAATAAAGCACTTCATGTTTGGATCTCTGAGTTCTGAGTCCTAAATTGTGTCTAGGTAGAAAGGTACCGACACGACAACCTTCATGCTTGTTTATGCTAACTTACATCAATTCAGTATTCCAGAGCGTGGATCTCATAACAAAAGCTGTCCTAACTTGTACAGCAAAAGGTAAACATATAGGGCCATATCTTGCTGGAGCAGGGCATCGCATAACGTGCCCTGTTATTTAGACATTTTCTGCATTCTTCAGCTCAAAATTTGTTTGTGCTGTAATTTGCTGGAAGTGCGAGCTGATACCAGGATGGTGAGAGCAACGAGGCATCTGGGATCTCAGTGAATGGTGGGACCAACAGTGTATCTCCTTAAACAATGGGATTTAAGGTTTAAGTAAGAAACAGAGGAACGACAGAGCAGGAGGGTAAATAGAGTCAAATCAGGGACAGAAAGAGAAATAAAGAAAGGGAAAGAAAGATTGAATTAAGAAAGAGAGAAAAAAGGGGTAGAAAGAAAAAGTAAGAACAAATAAAAAAATTGGCATTTTAAAAATCTCTTAGAACAATTTACTACCTGAAGGAATGAGACTTCACAGTTTAAATTGTTCAATTTATGGACCAGAGAGGTTGATTGGCATTGCAATAAAAATGATCACGTTGTTGAAAAGGTAATTATGCACTTAATTACCAAACGTAACTTTCTGTGGCGAGTTTAATGGGCAATTCATGTGAAAATCCAGCAAGTTCTTAAAAGGCTAAGGGCGAGATGCTGTTTGTGTGAAGCAAAATGCGGAGTGGCATAAATCGACCAGTGAGTTCTGGAGATTCGCAGCTCAGGGTGTAGCTCTTAATCCCCTGAACCTGCTAGCCGATTTGCACATTAATAACACTGTACATCATTAACACCCTGTTATTTTTACAGAAAGACCCTGCCCATTGTCACTAAACAGACAGATGCATCTATTAGAAGGCTGCTTCGTATGATGACAATCTGTATAGCCATGGAGATTTGCGCTGATTTGTTGACATTCTACAGATCATAAGAACATAAGAACATAAGAAGTAAGAGCAAGAGTAGGCCATACGGCCCCTCGGGCCTGCTCCGCCATTCAATAGGATCATGGCTGATCCGAATCTAGACTCATGTCCACTTCCCTGCCCTCTCCCCATAACCCCTAATTCCCTTATCTGCTAGGAAACTGTCTATCTCCATTTTAAATTTATTTAATGGTGCAGCTTCCGCAGCTCTCTGGGGTAGCAAATTCCATAGATTTACTACCCTCTGAGTGAAGATGTTTCTCCTCATCTCAGTTTTGAAAGGGCAGCCCCTTATTCTTAGATTATGCCCCCTAGTTCTAGTCTCACCCATCAGTGGAAACATCCTCACCGCATCCACCCGATCAAGCCCCCTCACAATCTTATATGTTTCGATAAGATCGCCTCTCATTCTTCTGAACTCCAATGAGTAGAGTCCCAACCTACTCAACCTTTCCTCATACGTCAACCCCCTCATCTCCGGAATCAACCAAGTGAACCTTTTCTGAACCGCATCGAGAGCAAGTATATCTTTTCTTAAATATGGAAACCAAAACTGCACGCAGTATTCCAGGTGTGGCCTCACCAATACCCTGTATAACTGCAGCAAGACTTCCCTGTTTTTATACTCCATCCCCCTTGCAATAAAAGCCAAGATTCCATTGGCCTTCCTGATCACCTGCTGCACCTGCATACTAACTGTTTGTGTTTCATGCACCAGGACCCCCAGATCCCTTTGTACTGTAGCACTTTGCAGTTTCTCTCCATTTAGATAATAACTTGCTCTTTGATTTTTTCTGCCAAAGTGCATAACCTCACACTTTCCAACATTATATTGCATCTGCCAAATCTCTGCCCACTCACTTAGCCTGTCTATGTCCTTTTGCAGGTTTTTTATGTCCTCCTCACTCACTGCTTTCCCTCCCATCTTTGTATCGTCGGCAAACTTGGATATGTTGCACTCGGTCCCTTCCTCCAAATCGTTAATATAGATTGTAAAGAGTTGGGGTCCCAGCACTGACCCTTGCAGAACACCACTAGTTACTGATTGCCAGCCCGAGAATGAACCATTTATCCCAACTCTTTGTTTTCTGTTAGATAGCCAATCTTCCACCCATGCCAGTATATTACCCCCAATCCCATGATTTTCTATCTTGATCAGTAATCTTTTGTGTGGAACCTTGTCAAATGCCTTTTGGAAGTCCAAATACACTACATCCACTTGTTCCCCTTTATCCACCCTGTATGTTACATCCTCAAAGAATTCGAGCAAATTTGTCAAACATGACTTCCCCTTCATAAAACCATGCTGACTCTGTCCTATTAAATTATGTTTATCCAAATGCTCTGTTACTGTTTCCTTAATAATGGACTCCAACATTTTGCCAACCACAGATGTTAGGCTAACTGGTCTATAGTTTCCAGCTTTTTGTCTACTTCCTTTCTTAAATAAGGGTGTTACATTAGCAGTTTTCCAATCTGCCGGGACCTTTCCTGAGTCCAGGGAGTTCTGGAAAATAATCACCAATGCATCCACAATCCCTACCGCCACTTCTCTCAAGACCCTAGGATGTAGGCCATCAGGTCCAGGGGATTTATCCGCCTTAAGTCCCATTATTTTACTGAGTACCATCTCCTTAGCGATTTTAATCGTCTTTAGCTCCTCCCCCCCCCATTGCCCCCTGTTTGTCCAGTGTTGGGATATTTTTAGTGTCCTCTACTGTAAAGACTGATACAAAATATTTGTTCAGCGTCTTTGCCATCTCCATGTTCCCCACCACTAGTTTCCCGGTCCCATTCTCTAAGGGACCAACATTCACTTTAGCCCCCCTTTTTCTTTTTATATAGCTGTAGAAACTCTTGCTATCTGTTTTTATATTTTTTGCTAGTTTACTTTCATAATCTATCTTCCCTTTCTTAATTAATCTTTTAGTTATTGTTTGCTGGCTTTTAAATGCTTCCCAATCTTCTATCCTCCCACTAGATTTGGCTACTTTATATGCCCTTGTTTTCAGTCGGATACTATCCTTTATTACTTTACTAAGCCACGGATGGCTGTCTTTTCTTTTATTCCCCTTTTTCCTCAGTGGAATATATTTATCTTGAAAGATGTGAAATATTTCCTTGAATGTAGACCACTGCTCTTGTACCGTCTTACACTTTAATCTGTTTTCCCAGTCCACTTTAGTCAATTCTACTCTCATACCTTCATAGTCTCCTTTATTTAAGCTCAGTATGCTGGTTTGAGATCCAACTCTCTCACCCCCAAACTGAATTTGGAATTCAACCATATTATGGTCACTCATTCCAAGGGGATCCTTTACTAGGACATTTTTTTATTAATCCTGTCTCATTACACAGGACCAGATCTAAGATTGCCTGCCCCCGGTTGGTTCAGTTACATACTGCTCAAGGAACCCATCCCCAATACACTCTATGAATTCTTCCTCAAGGCTGCCATGCCCAATTTGATTAGTCCAGTAAATATGAAAGTTAAAATCCCCCATGATTATAGCTGTTCCCTTATTACAAGCCCCAACTATTTCCTGATTTATACTCCGACCAACAGAGTTGCAACTGTTAGGAGGCCTATAGACTACGCCCACTAGTGACTTTTTCCCCTTATTATTCCTTATCTCCACCCAAACTATTTCACTATCCTGATCCTTTGACCCAATATCATTTCTGACTATTGCAGTGATTCCATCCTTGATTAACATAGCAACCCCACCTCCCTTTCCTTCCTGTCTGTCCTTCCTAATTGTCAAATACCCTTGTATGTTTAGTTCCCAGTCATGATTATCTTGCAGCCATGTTTCCGTAATGGCCACCAGATCATACCCATGTGTAGTTATTTGTACCGTCAACTCATCAATTTTGTTACGAATGCTGCGTGCATTCAGATAAAGAGCTTTCAAATATGTTTTCTGACAATTTATTCCTGCTTTTACCCCTTTTACTATTTTACCTTTATCTTTATACATTCTGTCCCTTCCTGACACACTCTGGTTTTTAATTCCCCCACTGCTACCTTGCTCTATTGCCTTCTCCGCTGTCATTTTTATTTTTCGCTCTCTTAAAACCTCCCCCCCACTAATTAGTTTAAAGCCCTCTCCACAGCCCTAGTTATTCAATTTGCCAGGACTCTAGTCCCAGCACTGGCCAAGTGAAGTCCGTCCCAACCGAACAGCTCTCTCCTATCCCAGTACTGATGCCAGTGTCCCAGGAAGCAAAACCCATTTCTCCCACACGAGTCTTTGAGCCACACATTTAACTCTCTAATTTGCATGTGGCTCAGGTAGTAATCCAGAGATTATTACCCTTGTGGTTCTGCTTTTTAACTTGGCCCCTAGCTGCTCAAACTCCCTCAGCAGAACCTCCTTCCTTGTCCTATCTATGTCGTTGGTACCAACATGGACCATGACAACTGGATCCTCCCCCTCCCACTCCAAGTTTCTCTCCAGCCCAGAGGAGATGTCCTTAACCCTGGCACCGGGCAGGCAACACAGCCTTCGGGACTCTCGCTCTCAGCTGCAAAGAACACTATCTATCCCCCTAACGATACTATCCCCTACCACTACAACATTTCTTTTATCTCCCCCCACTTGAATGGCCCCCCGCTCCACGGTGCTGTGGCCGGGTTGCTCATCCTCCCCGCAGTCCCTGTTCCCATCCTCACAAGGAGTAAGAGCCTCAAACCTGTTGGACAAGAGCAAGGGCTGCGGCTCCTCCAACACTACCTCCTGGATCCCCGTACCTGCCTCACTTCTAGTCACACCATCCTGACCCTGGCCACGGGCTACATCTGAATTAATTAATCTAATTGGTGTGACTACCTCCTGATACACAGAGTCCAGGTAACTCTCCCCCTCCCTGATGTGCCTCAGTGTTTGAAGCTCGGACTCCAGCTCTTCAACACGGAGCCGGAATTCCTCGAGCAGCCAACACTTACTGCAAATGTGATCACCGTGCATCAATAGTGTCCACCAGATCCCACATATTGCAACAGCAACACATCACCTGATCTCCCATTCTATGTAATTAATTAAATTTATTAATATTATTCTTAAATACCCTTAAATAATTTTATTAATTATCACTGCTGTTATGTGAATGATGTCCTGAATTCTAAAATCTAAACAGGTAAGTTCACGGTCGATTGCAGTGGAGAAACTCCAGCCTTTTAAATTTTAAATGTCTCCCATGCCCTAGCAATACTGGATGCCAGGGGCACACAGGTATCTCTTGCTGTTCGATGTTATTCCCTCATTTGCATGCACCTGCCTAGAAATGGGATGGAGATTTTGATAAGTGGTTAAAAGGGCAGGGACCCGACGTATTCAGGTCCCACCCCGATTTCCACTCTTGCCAAGCCTGGATGTGACATTATTACATTGCATATGATAACGAAATTCGACATGTTCAATACATCCAGTGCAGTACTGAGGGAGTGCTGCACTGTCGGAGGTGCCGTCTTTCGAATGAGATGTTAAACCGAGGCCCCATCTGCTCTCTCAGGTGGTTGTAAAAGATCCCATGACACTATTTCGTAGAAGAGCAGGGGAGTTATCCCCCGTGTCCTTGAAAGGATAATTACAGTCCTAGCCCTTTTGGGCTATCTCTGATCAGACGTATTCCCCCGACGTTCACCCTCAACTTAAGTTAGAGATAGCTGAATTCCATAAGATGCTTAAATGGGTCTAAAGGTTCAGGCTATCTCTCCCTAAAGAAAAGGAACAACTGAAAATGTTACCGTCCTCCAGATAGTACTTTTAATAAGTTGAACTAGACTGTAACCTTCCGGATATTATGAGGGTCTGGAATACCCCCCAGAATTCTGCAACTCATTAAAAAAGAGTGTACAGAAGTGTGGGTTTGTGAGCTTATACAGAATTACTCTTTGAGCCAATTCTAAAAGTATATCGTTTTATTTAAGAGCCGACATTCAGTTAACAGCTGTTGAATCAGTCGCAACATTAACAATTCAAAATACAATTAGCTTACATTTCTTATTTCTCAGAGATCCTTATTCTCAAATCTTTACTTCGTTACATTTCTTACTTCTTACTTATTTCTAAATCCAGAACATCCACCAAAATCAATCACTTTGACTTCCCGAGACTCATAGTTAAAGACTTACAGAGATGCCTCTGAAGAGTTGAGAAACGCTTTGCCCATTCAGCGAGCTCTGCCTTTCTGTTGAAGAGGTCTTATTTTTATACCCTTTTGGCAGTGGTTTCTTCTTTGATGTTCTCTGCTGATGTCAGCTAAATGTCTTTATTGATACCTCTTTCGAATGCTTTCTATCTTACTGTCAATTCAACTATTGCATGCATAATTATTTCTCTACCTTTAGGTGTTTCAAAAACTATCAAAAAAACAAGGACAGCTATGGTTTCTGTTTGATGTCATTCTTATTGAAGATTCTTCATTCAATTTTTAATATTGGCTTTACTGGTTTTTAGCAGACATTTTGACTCTGTGCTGCTCCAAGTTCAATACAAACACAATGTAATTGCTTGGTGTCATCTATTGAAATTATATCTTCAAAGTCTCCTTGTTGGTATCATATTTACTATGCCTATAAATTAAAGACACTTTGACCAGAGTGGATCATGCATTTCTAGCTATCTCAATTGGTTGCATATTTAATCGTGTTTCCTGTCTTCCAAGTTTAACATAAAACTATTTGACTAGCAGGTGTTTCTTTACTTGATGGCATGTTTTCAAAGGCACATGCCTCTTTTAATGTTTGTATTTCTGTTTTACGTGTTAGTTCTTAACACTTTAAACTGGGCATTCTCATTGTTTTGGTTGCAAACCGTAGACCTTTCGGAAGCACCAATGGTTTGCTTCAATCTTTCATTGTTTTAGTATATTTAACTAATTCCCATTTCAAAGCTTGTTTACAACTTTGTTATCAACTGATCTTATCTCAGAAGCCTGTATTTCTGTTCACAGCCTTGTCTGTTGAGACTTGTGTCTTTTAAACCCAGTATGTCTTTTATTAATAATATTAGAAATTTGTTCATGGTATCGTGTATTTCTCTGAATCATGACTATTCCTTCACACCCCCGCCTTGACCAAAAGATGAGCTTAAAATGTCAGGACAGAGTTTGGTCAATATTGCTCATGAGGTTACAATAGCATATTAATTTTACAAGCTGCACAATCATGTGCTACATGAAAATTCCTTTTAATCATCCTAGGACAATGTTTTGTCTTATTTTAAATTGTACACAATTTAAAAGGATAATAAGTACATAGTCATTCAATTAGTGAAACAACAATGTCCTTAGAATGTCCAATCGGCAGATGTACGTTCCGTAGAGGTGCGTTATTCATACGAGTCAAGAAAAAGTTAGTTGAAACTAGTTGAAGCCTTACATGCTGTTCCTTTGATCCGGCGTGTGTACCGATGCGTGTTGTCATTAAGGCCTTGCCATGCACTCAGTTGATTCCTTCTTTTATCTGCGGTGTCTTCCTCCTTTGCTGAAGTAACTCATTGGTCTTTCCTTGTTTCAGTTGTTGCTTTTCGCAAATCCAATTGCTGATGCGTTGCCAAGCAACATGTAGAAGTGTCAGTGACACCTTCTCACTTCCCGTCGTCAGTATTTCGATTGCATCGATTTCCTGTGTCGTGCCCCAAGCTGGGTCTTTAAAGACAAGTGTACGACTGCACCTTGTATTGTTCCTCCTTTTCGGTATCCTTCAGGACATCTTTTGATATTGTCTATGGAGACAGTTTAAAAAAATATACTTGCCATTCCGCTGGTTAATATGTATTTGAACTGTTCTTTCATTAATTAAAGACTGTATTTGAACAGGTTTTTCCACTTCAGTCTTAAACCAGGTTTCTGCTCGAACTTCTTTTCCTGCACCCATTCTCTTACTATGGGTTGCCATACTTTATGTCAATTTTTTCTGCCTATTTGCTTCCCTTATCCTCTGATCAATTCGATGAATCTCTTCTGTTACTTTTTTTTAATCTAACTGTCGCTGTCGGGTCAAGGACTCAAAGTGTGTAGAGGCAATAAAAGAACTATGGGTAAGCAATGTATGCATCTCAACCCCATACATCAGATAATATGGAGTTTCTTAGGGGACACTGTCCCTGATGCAGATGTGGGCACATTATTGAGTGATTGCTGTACTTCCAGAATGCTGGTGGTCTACTTATTTCCCTGATTCTCAACAGTTTGACCAATAAGTTTATTACTTCCCGATTTTTTACATTCCACCAGCCCCGCTGATTGCGGATGACGTGGCGTGCCGTGCTCTAACCCAATTCCCCTTTGTTTGCAATAGTCTTTGAAGACGTTAGAGACAAAGGCTCTGCCTTAATCGGAGTGTAAGATTTTGGGTGCACCAGCTACAGTAATTATATCAGAAATAGCCCTGGCGAGTGCGTTTTCCAAAATAGTTTGTGGGGACCAGCCAGCAGAAGGAAGTGCATCCATCCACACAAACGAGAACATATCTATATCCCAAAAATGGGGGAAGTGGTCAAATAAAGTTAATAAAGAATTTTCCCATTTGCTCATCAGCTTTCACAGGAGCCAATGGTGGTGGCTTAATTTAGTGATGACTTATTAGTCGAATAGCATGGCTCACAATTTGCCATCTATGTTTTACAGGCTTTAAGCATGCCTGGCCACCAATATAAGAGGGTCAATTTGCAGAATGTTATTCTGGCACTAAAATATGATTTACTTATGATAGCAAAATACTGCAGATGTTGGAAATCCGAAATAACAACTTATGCCCTTGTGAGCTTCTTTTACAAGCTGTTCTCATTTGTGGATCGGGGGTACTTCTCGGTTTCCTTTGGGCAACTTAACTAATACAATACCCGCAGGGGTTTCCGAGTAAAACTACCTTGGTGGACATTCTGGTGGATTCTCTGTTATTGGGTCTAATAGCTGAATCAGTTCCTCATCCTGATTAGCTGCCCACTCTGCCCTAATGATTACTCTAACATTGGCAGGCCCCTCTCGAGGGGGTATCCTGCAGACCGAACGTTTTGCTTGTTCGTCTGTAAGGTTGTTTCCTGTTGAGTGCACTGTTCCAGTGGTATGCCCGTTTATATGAATCACCTGACACTTCTTTTTCTCCATTCTCGAATGGAGAATATCTTCCCACAGTGTGGGTTTAATAAAGTCTGCTTTCTTTAAAACATACCGTAATGCTGCGGCTTCAGCATATTATGCTGTCTTATGGCCAAGGGATATAAACAGTAATTCTTTTGGATATAAAGAATAGGAATCTCAAAAAGTCCCTACTACTATCCCCATCCTAGCTGAGGATTGTTGGGGTGTCTCTTTTTTAATCATCATTGATGATCCATCACAGTAAATAACTTGATGGTATTCTGTAAGCCGTCTCATAGATATTTGTTTGATTCCCTCCTCCGTATTATCATCCTCCATGATGGAGAGATGCTCTATCTTTCCACATTGATTTGAATGGCTTGTAGATAAGGATAGTATTTATGTAATGAAATCTGTTTGTCTTGATCCTGTATTCGTTTTGCACTCATGTATATTACCCTCCCCCACTGTGTATAGTTTCACTTCCTCTTTCCCGACTAACCTGGGAGGTTCCAGGTCTTGGCTCTTGGCTCCGCCCCTGACTTCTCTTACATAAAGATCCCAGGATCTGTATGACTCATTCCTGTGAACCAGTCGGCGTGTTGAGATGTTAGCTCTGATCTTAGTGATTAAAAGCCAACTTGTTTAAGTCTATTACTTCTAGTTTTGTGGTTATTGAAGGCCCATCAATTTATTAATGAGTTGCTCGAGGAGGTCTTTGTCGCCCCCTTCTGGACAAGTTCGATCAAGCTGTGTTCGTTTGTGGGCAAGGTTGCCAAGGCATAGGGGAATTCAAAAGGTCCTGGCTGGGTGCCAGGCCTTCAATGCTGGGATTGGTTTCCTGGACCATTAATCATTGTGCCTCCAGCATTTAGATAAGAGTGAGCTAGTGCCTGTCAGCATTGATTATAATGGATTCTAAGCTGTCTATAGTTTGCTCGAAGATTGTTCTAATTTATTTCATCATGAGTTTGCCACCTAAACCGGAATCCATGGCCCCCAGGAGCATAGGCTGCGCTGGGTTCTGCTATTCAGCCATGGTTGCCACCACCTTGTTGGGCACCGTTCATTAGGCCTCCCAATTGTGCAGGTGTGCACCTTATCATTAAGGAATTTATTGGATTTGGAGTACTCGTTTGATTATCCCACAGGATATTCTGTATCCCCTGGTTCTGGGGATCAACGTTAATTGTGCCATGAGTTCTAACGGCTCCTTTGGCATCAAAGCCTTCTATTTCAAAAATTATCACTTGGTTTTGTGTCGGTACAGGGATAGGGTTATTTCCCCTAATAAAGCAATCGTTTAAATTTTCTAATAAAAAAACTTAGCCAATTCCGAAAGGCTTTGCCATTTCTTCAAGACCTAACCTCGGTTAGGGTTTAATATTTCATCTCTACCTAACCTCGGATAGGATTTAATATTTCGTCAGGACCTAACCTTGGTTAGGATTTAATATGAACTTTATAAGAAGCTTCCAGACCTCAGTGGTATATTGAGGGAGTTCTGATTTAAGCTCTACAATGCCTGATCAGGGTCTTACCATCTCTAGAGACTGAAATCTGGGTCTTAGAACCACTGTCAGTAAACACTCCTTCTATACTTAACAATCTACAACATGGATATAGATATAGATATAGATATAAATATAAGTATAGGCTCTGTATCAACTTGTTAACACACTCGTTGGGCGCCATCTGAAGGGATAATTACAGTCCTAGCCCTTTTGGGCTATCCCAGATCAGGCGTATTCCCCAGACATTCACCCTCAACTTAAGTTACAGATAGCCGAATTCCAAAAGACACTTAAATGTGTCTAAAGGTTCAGACTATCTCTCCCTAAAGGAAAGGAACGACAGAAAATGTTGCCGTCCTCCAGATAGTGCTTTTAATAAGTTGAACTAGACTGTTACCTTCCGGATATTATGAGGGTCTGGAATACCCCCAGAATTCTGCAACTTGTAGGGGGTGGCGTGTGGTGGTGTTTGGCGCGTGCGCCCAGTCAGTTATGCCTCTGACTGTCTTGTGAGCAGTTCGAATCGCTCCCATGCGCCTGGGTTCTAGACACTGGACTTAGGTACAAGGCGGCGGTACAGAGAAGACTCGAGTAGACAGGTGGTTGGATGTAAACAAAAACCAAGATTTTATTGAAGAGGAAAACTTGATACAATCTTATGGAAAAATTACTAGTGTACACTTCTACAGGCAAAAAATACAAAAGAATAATAACTATACTTATACAGGGAATGGGGAACACACGGCACATCGAGGGAAAACAGCTATCTTAACAATCCCCTTATCCTTATCCCACCCCATATACCTAACTAGATTAAGCTATGAGGGGTCAGAACTTCATGCTCACCAATCAAAAAGGTTTGTTAGTCTCAAAACAACGGTTGGGTTCGGGGTTCGCTCTTGGTGCTCTCTGGAGCCTGCCGTCATCACGTGGTCTCCGGGCGCTGCAAGGGCGTTGTCCAGGTTCGAGTACCCCAAAGTTAAAGTCTCTGTTTGGGTACTTTACCTTGCAGGGATGATTCTTCGTCGCCAGCCGCCAGTTTGAGTTGGTGTGCAGATATTCGAAGGTCGGCCGAGGCTGAAGGCCCGGTAATTCGAAGCCTCCCCTGAGTTCGTCTCCACAGGTGGCCTTCCCTCCGGTGGTCTTCCCTCCTCCCCTCATCGCGTCCTGCCTCGCTTGGCCTGAATTGTCCGTATCCGCCCGACCCAGTGCCGGGACGATTCCAGATTGTTAAGTATGTGTATTGTATTGAACAATTAACACAAAGACTTAAACGTATAACTCAAACAGGTCTTTACTGGTTGGAGGTAGGGACTATACGTAGGTCTTTACTTCATGCCCACAGGCGGGAACTGAGGGGAGATCAGTACCCACAGTACTATTTATACCCCTATGGCCAGGAGTGGTACTGCGTATCACTACGCCCTACAAGTAGTGCAGTCCTGTCCATAGGTTCAAAGTAGCACACATATTACATACACAACATTCCTCCCTTCCTAGCTTTACAGTCATCTCCCCATTTAACATAACGTAATAACATATATACATATATAACTTCAGGTTTACATAACAGAATAACATAGATACATAGATAACTTCATGTCAAAACAGATCACAGATTCAGTCTCTGCGGAAAACAGTTCACAGATTCAATCTCTGTGGTGTAGTCGGTTCACGTTGCTGGAGTGACTCATTCAATAGTCCTTCCATGGATTTAACAGTTTGAACTTCCGAACTGAATTGGCTCTGTTCGGAGGGACCACGTGTGTGATCTGGTAGAGGTAATAATGGTTCAGATGGGTCATCTTCTGTTTCGACTTTTCCTTTTCTGCTTCTTGGAGACTCTCTGGGCTCCACTGTCAGCTGCCAGCTGCATGCGCAGTTCCTCCTTCTCTTCCTCCTTTTTCCGCAGTAGAGCCACCTTCTCCCGATGTTCCGTAGACTTTCGGTGCTCCTCCATGATTTCTGTATGGTGGGAGTCGAAGTTACAAGTTGGGCAGGACAGGACATAGTAATATTCGGTGTCGTCCTGATCTAGGCCAGCGAGAGGGTCTTCTATTTCCTCCATACCCAGCTTTTGTTCCAAGTCCAGACATCTTTCCTGAAGAGACTTCTTCATGCGTACCTCTTCATCCAGCTTTTTCTGGGCTTTCAGCAAGTCGTTTACTAATGACCTCATTTGAGATTTTACTACTTCAACTTCTTTTGGATATTGATTGATCGGACTATTCAATCCCTCTACCGGAGCAGCTGTTTCAGCGGTCTGTTGTTCTACGTTGACGTGAGTCAGCGTACTTTTGGCATCCAAGGGCTGCTCTGTTGCAGTCATCTCAGTCTGTGTTGCCACCTCAGCTCTTCCAATAACCTTTGAGAGCTCCGAACCCCTTTCGTTTGAATATTGAAGTTCGTGTTCAAGTTTTTCCCATTTCAGAGTCCTGTCCTTCAGCATATGCAGGAGTTGGCTGACCGTTAACTCCTCTGACATCAGACGTTTTGTGTGCTCCTGCTCCATTTTCTCCATCAGCTGCTTCTGTTGTCTTTCCAGATTCTCCAACTCTATATCAAAGAACTCTTTCGTTGCATTCAACTCTTGCTCAAAACGGCGAAGCATTTGTTCTAATTGCTGTTGTAGTTTGAAATGGAGTTGAGTTCGAGCCCGGTGTCCCTCAGAAATGGGCACATCAGTAGACTTGCCAGACTCAGAATCCACAGTTAAACTATGTTGTTGTTGCTCAGTGGAATTCTGTGCTGAAACTTTGTCTTTTGCACCTGAGTTGGGCTTACCATCATCCGTTCCAGAGTCTGGGCCGACTATCTTCACCGAGTTCTCACTCGTTATTGTTTGTAGGAAATGCCAGTCCATATTCATTTTCCTAATCCACTCCCGTCCTAGTAGTGGAGAACCTCCTTCAGATATCACATATAAGTCCATTATTTGACTGTCTTCGCCCTTGTGGACCACTGCAACCTCTATTTTCCCAATGGGGCACACTCTTTGCCCCGTGTATGTTTTCAATATAATCCCCGTATCCTGTAGGGGAATATGTTGGAATAACTTTCCGTAATCTTTCTTATTTATGACCGTCAATGCCGATCCAGTGTCCAATTCCAGTTTTACTTGGACTCCTTCTATCTGAAGAGTGACCCAAATTGTCTGGAGGTCTGCACCCTTACCAGCGTTGAGTACTCTTAAGCTAGCCAGTTCATTACAGCTTAAGCTAGCCAGTTCATTACTGCTAGCGTCTGAATCGGACTCCTGTTCGGTCACCTTGTGTACCTTTGCGTATTTTCCTTGCGGTGACTTCTTGTTGCTGGTCTTCTTCCCTGACCTGCATACTCTAGCTATATGTCCAAGCCTACCACAAGTTCTACATTCTTGGTTTTTAAACCAACACTGGTTCTGATCATGCATTGTCTTTCCACAACGATAACATTTGCCAGAACTCACACCCAATTTGTGTGCACTGAGCTCCGGTGACCGTAGCTGCATTACTGCCGTGCCTCTCGCTGCGGCTTCGTGTGCTGCTGCCATAGTGACCGCCTTCTCAAGCGTCAGCTCATTCTCCTCGAGCAGTCGCTTTTGTGTATCCTGTTTAAATAAACCACACACAAATTTGTCTCGTAGTGCCTCTGTCAGTCCCGTTCCAAACTGGCAATATTTCGCTAATTTACGCAATTCCAGCAAATATTCAGCATTGCTTTCATGCTGTAGCTGCCTTCTGTTGTAAAATTTAAATCGTTCCGCTAGCATCAGCGGCGTGGGGTTTAGATGATCTTTCAGGACAGTAACAATCTCATCGAACGTCTTATCCGCCGGTTCATCTGGTGATAACAGGTGTTTCAATTGCCCGTATGTCTTCACACCCATTAAATTTAATAATGTTAGAGCTTTATCTTGGTCACGAATTTTATTGGCCTTACAATAATTTTTTACTCTTTCAACATATATGGCCCAATCTTCGAGGTCACTATCAAAGGTGCTAATATTCCCGTGTTTAGGCATTGTAGATTTGCAATTTCTCAGATTTTATTTTGTTTACTTGTTATCAAAGATGGCGGCTTCCCGCTCTTGCCGTCGTCCTCCGCCCACAAAATGGCGGTTTTCCCGCGCTTGGCGGTCTTCACCGTCCCCCGACGCCGTCTCCCTTCAGCCCCCGAGTGCGGCCCTTATCTTCGCCGCGATCGATAGCCCGCGCTGTGCACCGCGGCTCTCACACCTTGAGCTTCTGCAGCCGCCGCGCCTTTCAGTCCGAGTGCGGCCCTTATCTTTGGTCCCGATCGCTGGCCCGCGCTGCGCCTCGCACTTGAAGCGGCTCCCGGCCTCTGGCTCACCCGCTCGCGCGGCTCTTGCTCGCTCCCTCCCGGGCTCTGGCTTACCCGCTCGCGCGTTTCACCGCGGCTCTTATCAGGGATTGCGATCGCCCTTATCTTCTCCAACTTCCCCAGCCCTGTCTTTGCAGCCTACGCTGCACGGCTTACCCCACCACCTAGGTTGAACAAGGAAACTGCAGAAAGACTTCTGTCAGTCGCTGGAAGCTGTCAGGATGGCTGCTGCACTCCAGTGCTCAGTCGCTGATGGAGGCTTCAGAGTCCTAAAGCCTGTCGCTTCTAGTGGGGTGGTGATGTTTGAAACCTCTCTTCAACTGCCGCAGGGTAAGAACCTGACTCGTCGCCAGTGTTAAGTATGTGTATTGTATTGAACAATTAACACAAAGACTTAAACGTATAACTCAAACAGGTCTTTACTGGTTGGAGGTAGGGACTATACGTAGGTCTTTACTTCATGCCCACAGGCGGGAACTGAGGGGAGATCAGTACCCACAGTACTATTTATACCCCTATGGCCAGGAGTGGTACTGCGTATCACTACGCCCTACAAGTAGTGCAGTCCTGTCCATAGGTTCAAAGTAGCACACATATTACATACACAACACAGATGGAGTGGGAAAAGGCACGGGCAAAGGCCAGGGGGTAACCGCGGGACGGGGAAAGAGCGGCAGCCACGAGGGCGAGGGGCCGAAGAGCAGCAGCACCAGCACACCAACCAACCAATGAACACACACCCTGATTGCTACCCAGGGGCCTTCAATCATACCTTCGTCGAAAACCCTTATCTGCGCGCCAAATCAGGTTAGTTCTTTGTCTTAATTTTGGCGGGCTAGTTTAAATAATGGTAGCAATCCATACTAACTGGTTTTAGATGGCTGGTAATCGCATCTACCGGCCCGATAATTGACTTGCATTGTCATGAAAGTTCCTTGATGGGCCTGTCCAGCTTCGATGGCTCTGTTAATCTGTTTCCGATAATATATGTAGACTGCTTGATGGCCTTAACTATAGGCCTAAACTGAAATTAGATTTGTCTCCAATTCGGTCTAATGCATAATTCAGAGTCCTGTGTGGTTTCAAAATACAAAGTCTCTCTTCACAGACACTGCAGCTTTGGCTTCAATTTCTCCACAAGCTGCCTGCATCGCAGAGTCCATTTAAAAATCCCACAGGCTTTCTGCCACGAGGCACGGATGCCATCTTGGGTAACCTTTTTGATTTAAAATGTCCACACAGCGTCCCGTTTATT